>NC_092700.1:5706482-5976482 GCF_964275005.1 Diadema setosum | reverse complement strand
CAAATAATGTCATAGAGATTTAAGACATAGTGAATGTTCTGTCAGCCTCTATTAATGCTAATTAATGTAATGCAATTTGATTCATTACAATGCTACCAACACTTGCTGCAGTAACAGAATGTCTCGTGAGGAAAAAAAAACACAACAAGCAAACAAACAACAACAATAATGCACTACCAGAATATGACATACATGTAGTATGAAACTACTAATGTGATAAAAACCTGAAATAATATGAAGAGGATATACAACTGTGATGCTCTATTCAGGCAGAATAAAATGAAATGTACTGCGTCTTCTTGTTTAAACTCTGGCTAAGAACAATCTATGAACTTGCACAACAAGCTGATAATTGCAAAGATGCACTGAAGAGCTAATGTGGTTAAATCCAGATAAAGCGGTAGTCTTCTTCAGATCAAAGTTAAACGCAGCATGCAACGTGCATTCCTAACAAAGCTGGGCAGTTTAATAATGAACACATACTGCATACCAAGTAACATCTTCTGTTCACTTGGCGATGGTTTTTCATAAACTTATTGAAGTTTTCGACAATTCAAGTCAAATTTTTGCTTAATCGTGAATCACTGAATTCCAGAAAATATTTCTCTCATTAACAGCTTGCCAATTTTGCTTCTTACACATTTCTTTTGCTGTTGTTGTTACTGTGATGCAATGTCCATGCTAAAAAAAAATTGAGCAGTGGCAGTACATGTATTACTGTGCTACTGGTAACACATATTGCACCATTTTGGTAGTACATTTGTAGCACCTGCTGATGTCCTTGTTTTTACATGTTTAATCTAACAACAGGAATCCACTGCAAAGGGAAAGATGGAGCACCGACTTCATATCAAATTGTTGTGTACACACAGACGTGATGCTCACAGAGCAGAACACTGCAAGCGAATTATGATTTTGGTGAAGAAAGATCAAGAATTCTATCAGAAAAGACGAAAGAAAATGCATATTGTGTATGGCACAATGCAGTTAACTCTGCTTAAATTTGACTTTGCCCCATCTTGAGCTTGTTTGTTTTTCTTTTTTTCTTCTTCTTTAATTTACCTGGTGC
Source organism: Diadema setosum (assembly GCF_964275005.1). NCBI lineage: Eukaryota > Metazoa > Echinodermata > Echinoidea > Diadematoida > Diadematidae > Diadema > Diadema setosum. The sequence continues at coordinate 5,975,413 of NC_092700.1, read as the reverse complement.
AGTAACTCAGACAGTTTCCTCTCAAATCTAGGCTTGGATAACTATTTTCTTCACAATAAGACAGAGATCAAATTAGGACCTCACACTGCTACATTAACATTTTTTTTCTCTCCCTGGACTAACAATTTCTGAACCACAGATGATCCTGCAAGATCTTGCAGTTGAATGAAGGTTGACATGCATTTGTGAAATGGATTTTACATTTCTACATAGCTGCATACAACTGACTTTGGCCATTCTGAGATTTATATAAAGACTTTTGTATGCTGACTTCATGAAATGGACCCCTGGACCACCCTGGTATCTTATCAATGACAGTCAGAGTTAGATTGCATAAGAGAATAGATGTCTACAAGAAAAATAAACTGTATGTACAGTTGAATATGAGAGAAATATCTGTCAAAACTCAATCTGTGTAATGTCCTGAAGATACAATCATAAAGATGGAATGGGTTCGTAGTAAAATGCTCATACAGAACTTCTTTGAAAATTTTCCATTGATGCAGTGAATAATATCATGATAATTTTTCTTCATCAGCTGCAACTATCATGCTACATGAACATTGGCAGATGCTGTGAGTCTTCAAAATACATATAGAATATTATATTCACTACACTAAGTACTGAATTACTGGGATGGAATACACAATTATTTCAAGATAAACGAATACATTGCCATTTCAGTACCACAACACAACCACAAACTTATTTATCACACTATGCACATTAAGAAAAATTGATTGTTTACCACTAAATAGCAAATATGCACCACAATGCTAATGAATACACTGTCTACTTAAGTTGAAGCACACAACTGCCTTGCACACAAAAAAGCACAAGATTCAGAAATAAAATACAAATCTAACATTAAAAAAGCAACACCTTGCACTTGAGAGTAAATTACCTTGATGTTCTGATAGGAATATTATAACTCTCATTCAAGACTGTTTATAGATGGAGACCAGATAATGGAATGATTGTCCTTCACAAAGGATTTCAACTAGGAATAATGCCTCCGGCAGAGGCATAAAAAAGTGCTAACTGCCTGTAGCAAACATTGATATGACAGCAAACTTTCCTTTAAAGGGATGGTACGGTATTGGTGGAGATGAGAATTGGGCTTTTAATTTTTTGCGAGATACCAAGAAAGCACTTATGATATAGTACAGAGCCAAAGTTTACTTGATGAAAATCGGGTTTGGAATGACTGAAACATCCAAAAACAAAGTAAAACAAAACGATCGTAATAAAGTGTGGGTCCCACACTTTATCAGAATAGTTCATTTTTTGATATCTCAGCCATTTCAAAACCGATTCTCATCATATAAACGTTAAATTCCTCATAGAATTAAATGCTCTTTCATATTTCATAGGAGGTTTCTCATTATCTCATGCACCAAAAAATAATAGAAACCTGAAATTAGGTCTCAACCAAAACTGTATCCTCCCTTTAAGCTTTAAAACCACTCTCAACTGAACAAACTAAAAGCAGAATGCTGAAAACATCATAGAGGACTACATAACATGGCAAGAAGACAGTAAATCAGAATTTCACAGAAGATGTTTGCTTATATAACCAAAGTCCCACTTACTATATGCAGAGCAGTACTCCTGTTGTACTCTTAAATTTCATAACAATATTTGGCATTTGCTTGCAGCTACAATGCCAGTCTGCAGAACTTGTCCTAAATTGAACACTGCATACACTGATGGTAGGGCTTGTTTCTTGCACAACATCCACACCAACAATAGAACAGAAATAAGTTTTTTGGTATTCTCATAGGCAGGGCAGATGCATACAATCTACACTAATAATCTCCAAGAGCACATATTTTGTGTTACATGAAAGTGACATCAATCTTGTTCTGCACAAAAATATCTGAAAGCGGCAGTCAGTGTACAATGTAGATATGCGTTGCACAATTTTACCACGTAATTTTGTCCCCATTGTGATGTCACAATGTGATAAACCACTATATAATTCATTATGTACAAATATGATGTTATCACTATCATTTCTCTCCATATCAATCATTTGTTGAAAATAGTCTCCCTCTTTGACCTATGGAGCAACCACTGATCTCTATAGATAGTATCTAGATATGTCATTGGCCACTTGCTTTGAAACGTGCGTGTCGCCATCTTACCACATATATAGCCCATAAACTTGTGTACTGAGCTCAAAATATTATTTGACCTTGGTGACAATTTCTGTAGGAAAATGTGAGCATGACCTAATAGAGTAAACATGGAGGCATGGCAACTTTAATTGTCTGTATAGCGTGAATGGGCCAATGAGATGTCCATAATAATACTCTCTATAGAGATCAGTGGGAGCAACCGACAAAGTGGAGCACGCCCTCTAAAGAGTTAGGACATCACAGGTTGTGAAATAAAAGTGGCTGCATCACTCTCCAGCTACTACTCTACAGCCTCTCTGTGCAGTGCAGTGTATAATGTTAAGGACACAAATATAACAAAAGAAAATGAAATGTCCGAACCGACAGCTACGACAAAGTACAGAAATAACTTGGTGAAATAATAAAAGAAGAATATCGGGAAACTCTAAATTCTGTTTTCACAATCATAAGACGGAATGAAACATCACACGAGAAATGTATCTTGGAACCAGAACCGGAAGATATTTAAAGAGTAACTCCATTTTAACTAGTATCTGTGTTTGTACTCACCATACTTCAGCACATTGTTAATCATAGTATTTCAATTACAGCATCTAGAGCACCGAGGAAATTTGTGCAGTCCACTAAATAAATAAGATTAACGTGTTACCAGTTTTACTTTAATTTTGTTTAAACACTACTGTGGCTAAAACAAATATCAAGCAACATGTCAAAGGACATCCAAAGACCTAAAAAGAATAAAAATCAGGTTTGAAAGTTTCCTGCTTCCCAGAGAAAATACACTGGCCTATATACTATGTGACAGCATTGATAGACATGCTACTCAAAGGGGATGACCACAGGAATAGAAACATACTGCACATATTCATACTGGAACTTGGTCCACTGCCCCCCCACGGAAAAAAGCAGTAACTGACATTTTTATGAATGTTTACTTTTTTGCAAAAATGAATAGTTTACCCAATGCTCTCCAATGTTAATAGGTCAGCTTTGCAAAAAAAAACAAAAAAAAAATGAAAGTGACCAAAAATGCAATTTTTCACTTTTGCAAAAAGCAGTAACTGCATCCAGTTGATTCAATTTTGCAAGTTTCCCCACGGAAGAAAGCAGTAACTAACAAAGCCCACGGAAGAAAGCAGTAACTGACAATTTAGTCTAATCATTCAGACTCTGTATAGTCCTTCCTGTATATTTTTTTCCCTAATACCATTTATTTTTTTCTACTATTTTTTTTTAAACAATGTAAACAGCAGTTTCTTCCATAATTTAGGGGAGTAGATATAAAAAGATTGTTTCACCAGTAACTTGACTCTGCCCGCATGGAATCATATGAAAAGTTGTAGAAAAAGCTTCTTTCTGGAGACTAGCAAACCTGACAGACTCAGCGCGCTCAGAGTGCAGAATACGCGTGCAGCTAGCTGCATGCGCATAAATTCTGCAGCATACAGTACATGCACTAGCTAAACATTGCACATCACAGTCATCACTTGCACAGTATTGCAGGTCTGGTACAGTCTGAGTGATCATGCCAGTGCTAACCATGCTGTCACACAGTTTCTGCGGTCCAGGCATGCCTGTAAATCTATCATGAATTGCAGAGGAAAAGTCATGGTAGCCATGGCTTTGGCCAGAACCAGAAAATCTAGGTGAGCTGAAAATATATTGAATATTGAAATTATGAGCACTAGTATTAATACACTAACGTTAGATGTAGGCCCTAAAGTTAAGTCTACCAGATCTAACGTTATAGAGTAACGTTAGATCTAGAGTCTAATCTATTGTTAACTGTTTAGTGTTAGACAAAATGTCAGTAGGCCCTAGGCCTAATCTAACGTAATAGATCTAGGTCTAGCACTAACATTGGGCATAGATCTGTAGTCTAGCTTAAGTGTAACGTCAGAGTTCGACTAGGATCTAAGAGTGAAGACGAAGAGACTTGACTTTATTGTCTAGTCCAGGGTCATGTGTCAGGGGCAAGGCCGGGCACTTCAAAGTTCAATTAGGGTAGGCCTAGGCCTACATGTACCTTATTTTTACACAGAATGCCATTCAATCGACAAGACCTAGTCTAGGTCTAGCGTTAGGTCCTAGATCTTATAGATCTAGACTAACCAGAAAGTAGAAGAACTTTATAACCTGGTGGTGGTAACAATTCTCCTCCTATGGTCATGTGACATGTGCAGTTACTGCTTTTTTCCATGGGGAAAACAGCAGACTCCTGGCCATCTGCAGTTACTGCTTTTTTCCGTGGGGAAACTACCCAGAATCAAGGGTGAGCCACTGCAGTAACTGCATTTTTCTAAATAATATTTAAAAAATAACGGAAACATAATTTTTTCCTAGGTATTGTTAGACAACTAGGTATGGTGCATAATCATACCACAAAATTATTTTTGAATGTTTCTGTGTTTTTAAAGAATCTGCAAAAAACACAAAATCGCATTTATCTCAGCTCAGCAGCTATGCAGTTACTGCTTTCTTCCGTAGGGGGGGGGGGGGGGGGGGCAGTATTGTACCGGAAGCTACATACATGTAGAATACCAGAATATAATCTACAGTGTACTTCCTGTATTTGAAAAACTCAAGTAAATAATAGTAATTTTGGCCTGCTGCCCTTAAAAAATTGATGCCATAAGATTATTTCATAAATATTGCATCCATCCAAGACGAAAGTTAGTCAGATTGCATTGGTGACTAGTACTCCTAGCAAATAGTAGTGGCTTAACCGTCTGTGTGCTAGAGTACGGATTGGCACAGGAACCCCCTTAGTGTTTTTACACACTGCCCAAAGTCCCCAACACAGAATGGGCTAAGAATATGTGCCGAGATGCAATTGTGACCTTGATTGATAAATAAAAAGATGACACTAATACTATAATATTTTACGTACAACTAGGACAGGTACAAATGTAGCTATCATGTTTTCAGCAATATCATTCAAATCAATATGTGGATGTATCTTAAAGAAGATTGATAAGTGTGATCATTTATGAGATCATCCATGGGAATGTTTTACAATTGCACACACACACATTCCATACATAGATACATTATTATGTAAGAGAGTGCTTGTATTTGGAATTGAGTGAGGTACTGCTGCAGTGTTTGTGACACAGTTTCTTCTGATACACTTTTCAAGACTGAGACTATGAAATTCATATATATATGTCTAATAAAGATATCAAAGCTCACTATCCACAAGTTCAAAACATGTGCTCTATAATTATTTTATGGTATGAGGAAAGCAAGCAGCCCTGTTCTCCTCAATTGTTTACATATTCATAATCTTCAAAATTTGTCTGATTGGTCATCGATTGATGATAGCGCCCTCTAGAAGCAAAATCTTGGTTATCCTCTGTCAGTTGTTCTGTTGTGATCTTGGGGGCAAAGTTCTGAGACGGGACAACCATGTGCTCCGTTGAGGGCGGTGTGCGCCTGTGAAGGAAGAAACAAAAACAAAGAACCAGTGCAGATGGGAATGAAACAAGTACATCAGAAGGGAAGTGTTTGGTGAAAAAATTCATATTTTCTGACCAGTCATGTTCCACTTAATATTTTATCATCATTCTTCTTTATTCTTCATTATCATTAATCAATTAATCTATTTATTTATTCATTCATTTATATGGCAATTTATCATAAAATACAAGCAAACATAGAATACAAACAAATAATCACACTTATTTCCTCATGTTTTATAAATGAGCAAATAATAAAGACAGTATCAGAATGATTGTAAAACTTTGTAACTTTGAAAGACATTCACAGTACAAGGACAAGTCTTTTTGGCTGTATGGATAGCAATGGATGCAAATTCAAAGGAAATGGAGATCCACTGAGCATCTGCATATTAAACTTGACAAGCTGCGAAAAATTGTTGTCTTGACATATCTTAGTACTAAATATGTGAAGGAGCATGCATTCTTTTTTAACCCTAACTAGGCCGGGCTATTTAGGTAGATCATAGAGCCGGGGGGGGCCTCCCAGGCCCCCCCTCCAGATCTCGGCCGTCGACCGCGCGATAGCGATAAAAATTGGCACACACATTGCCTGTGACGTAATCTAAAGTACCATGAAATTAAATTTTTAAAAAAATTTTCATTTATCGTACATTATGCTAATTTACGCATAATGATGGATGACATCAGACAATTTGGTATAAATCACTACATAAAGCTCAAAATGGGCACATTTTTTGTGTAAATATTCTTATTAGTGTCCTGAGCAAATATAAGAGAAAAAAATTGCGCCATTAGAAAAACTTTCTTAAGTATTTTATTGTTTTTTGAATTTCTTTGTTTTTTCGACTTTATGTTTTTCATTGTTTTTTCGATGAAACTTGTCTGCGACATTGTTCCGAACAAGAAAATATGTTATTAATTGATTTTAATCAATGAAACCCCCAAATAATCATGCTTTTATGAAATTTGCCTGTAAACACAGTTTGCATTGAAATTGTACACGAATTCACGTTTTTGAGCAATTTTTGGTCTGACATGCACGTACATATTTATGCACAACTTCGGAACCGCGCGCCCGGGCATCGCAAATTTGGTGTCAAAAGATGTGGGAGACTCGAAAGAAAAAAGTCATGAAACGTCGCGGCGATAGCTTTTCGCGTTAGCGATACATTGCGCGGAACGTCGAGGGGGGGGGGGCCTCGGAGGGCCCCCCCCCCCCCCCCCCCGCCTAGTTCGGGTTAAAGAAATGGAGATTGTGACATTGTATTTTCTTCTTAATGTTCACATAAACAAAGAAATCTTCCAAGTGTCTCTGATTTTTGTGTAAAAGTTGTTTGCAGTTTTATTCTATTGTCTAACTTTTTGATGCATCCTACATCAAGAGCAAGTGAAGGAAATGTGTATTCATAATAATAATGTAGATTTGTGACATTCCATTATATTTCAAGCTGTGTACTATTATGGCATCAAATTTGATGATTTATAGAGTAAAATCCTTTATAAGGAAGTTGGATTTGCTAAAAACAAAACAATCTTGGAACAAGATGATTCTGCAGGTTCCAACCCTTGATACATGTTTGATTTTGTACCCTGATTTAGAGAGAAACCTGATATAACCAAAAAAAAAAAAAAAACTGTTTAAAGGACAAGTTCACCTTCATTAACATTTGGATTAAGAGAATGCAGCAATATTAGTAGAACAGATTTATAGTGAAAGTTTGAGTAAAATTGGACAAACCGTTCAAAACTTATGACTTTTTAAAGTCTCATTTCTGTGATCGCTGGATGTGAAGACTACTACAACCTGTGATGTCTATGTGTACGATATAAAGAAAGTATAAAGAAAATTCACCAGATTTTCAATTTTCTTGCAAAATAAAACAGCCCATGACTTGCCTCTTTCAAAAGGCAGGGTGAATAATAATACACTTAACATGATCAGTCACAAGTTGAATGGAAGTGTACTTTTTTCAAATAATCAAATTTGGGGGAATTCTCTCTACATTTTCATTATATCGTTTTACGCATGTGACATCATCAACTTTAGTAGTCAGTCGTCTCATCCAGCGGTGACTGCACAGAAACTTTTAAAAATCAGAACTTCTGAAAGGATTATCCAATTTTCCTCAACTTTCACCGATGTGTTCTAGTTATATTGCTGCATTATCTCAATCCACTCTACTATGTATATGAAGGAGAACTTGTCCTTTAGTATGATGTGTGCCTCTCAGCAATGTATGAATGAATCTGAAAGTTTAAGTTTAAGTAGTAATTAGAAAAATGCACACGAGTGAAGACAACAAGGCAAAGTAATCGATATAAATCTTTATTACACATGTGTAAGCTACATCCATTGCACAAGAAGTAAACGAGATTTGTAACTAGCTGTAGCAGGTAGAAAGTGCTCCTTCCTACTAACAAAATAATAGAAATATTTTTATCTATGGTACAGAATATAATTTGCACATTAGAAATGTTGCCTTAATCCTGTAATAGCAAGTGCATTATAAATATGTATGGTACATTGGTTCTTTGGCAGTCAAAATCTCTAAACTATACAATGTACCATGTACATGGTATTTCAGCTATCATGGTGACTTTTAATTTCAGTGAGACATTGTTTATTTTTTAAGTATGAATGCGAAGCATCTGCAAAGTATTCCAAGACATAGACACTTATAAGCCATTTGCTATGAAACCAGATTGATCCACTTGTGTTGGAGACAATCATAAATTTAAAATTTACCACATAGAAAGTGAATACATTTATGTGAGTTGCATACACAGGAATTTTGACAATTACATGGAAATTATGCAATCTCTCATGGCAATCATCTACCACTGTACGTACAGTTGTATGTACTCCCACCGTAGCAAGTGTCCCAGCATAGATAATTCTGTTGTGAAATTTTGTGAAATTCCTTTGTGTGACCTCAGTGTTTTTAAGTAAAGATGATATTACATAAACATGAAAATATTTCCCAGGGTAGGGTGATACTTTTTCACAAATTTGCAAAATTAACAAAATGCAAATTAATTTTGTATTTTGCTTGCATTGAGTTACATATGCATTTACGATTAACATGACATTACGCCATATAAAATATATGCAAAATTTATCTTCATTGACTAACACAAGGACTTAGTTATGTAAAAAGTTCCTCTACTAAGTTATAAATATTGATAAAATTGGTACTGCAGTTTACAACAGAAAGCTATGTAACATCTTGACAGAACATTCTCATTTTAGATCCGTAATTACTAGCAGAAAATAACAACAAAAAATGTACACTGTGTGTTTATATTGAGATGTCTTCAGAGAAGTCATTAAACATGGCATTGACGATTTCTGGACAAAACTTAACTTCTCAAGCCTATGACTGTATGGTCATAGGTTTTCTTTCTTGTTGTGTGGCCAGTTACTCGAAGTGAAGTAAAACAAGTTTAAAGCCACTACTTACCATTTGCAGATGAAAAAAAAAAGCTTTAGTGCTTCAAAATAGTTCTAAACTGTATTAAAGTTAGGGATAGAAACAACCAATGTAAAAATGTTAATCAGTATAATCAATGTTAAGTATTGTTGAATATAGAAAATGTGAATAATAGTTTCATTGAAATTGTTTCTAGAATAAGATGCTTACAGTTATGGTTTATTGAGAAATTTAGTGGTATCTCCTTATATTTGGGGCTTTATTTTAAAATATTTATATGGTAGGATGTTTTGTGATACAACTGAACTATACATATGCATCCAATGTGAAAAATTGAACATTTTTTAATTACTGCATCCAATGGTAAACAGTGACATAAATATGTAATATGATTGGAGAGTGTAGGGTTTGGAGAATTTCAAAGATACCACAATCAATTTATTTTCTGTGATTTTCTGGAAATTTTAGTGTAAATGCAATATGAGATGACATCTGTGAAGTGCATGAAAACAAACTTTAAATGTAGAATTAGTTTCATTATCTTACTTAGCAAAAAAGGAATACTTACAGAATCAAGCATAGATTTATGGTGATAATGTCTGCATGGATATCAAGCGTTTCCAACAGCAGATTTGTTACACACATACCATAATCACAGCTAATCCACACATACATGCAGTACTTTAGATCCAGGATTTGATCTTTGTAAGTAATGTGCAAAACATAAATATTATATAATTTGCCTTTAAAGACAGAAAAGGTAGAAAAAATGAACATGCCCAACTGCAATATCAAACTAGAAATGTCGCTACGGCGACTGATGCCTCCGCCATAATGCATGATTCTCCCAATAGGTGTATAGTACAATGTCTTGACAATGTGTGATGACAGTTTCACATAACTGGCAAAATATCGAAATAACAGGTTTGTCAGAAATATCTTGAATGTTCACTTTCCACGAACTGGGTTTGCTATAATTGTCTATTAAAGAGTGCAGGTACACATATTTGGGGAATTGAAAATTTTTACTTGACTTCTGACCGACCTTATTATAAATTTATGCATTGAGTATAATTTTCAAGGTATGAAGAAAGAGTGTAATTACAGTACAAAATATTTTTTTTTCATTTAAACCTGACCTTTGACCCTTAACCTTCGACCTTTGACCTTCTGGCTGGAAATTTCCAAGAGAATCTCCATCAAGTAATACATGTACATAAACACTTTTAAAACTAATAATGCAATCATTGCATATACTAGTATGAGGGAAATACAGTAGTAACATTTTGAGGAGTTGACCTTGACCTTTGAACCCCTGACTATTGACCCATGACCCCTAAATTCCCTAGATAATCCCTGCCAGTCAGTACATGCATATGTACCATGTTCCATGAAGATACATTGAACCATTTGCGAGAAAAGTGATATTGCAACATTTTCACCTAACCTTTGACCTTTTGACCTTTGACCTTATGACATGAAACTCTCTCTGGAGAATCCTTACGCAGTAGTACATGTCTACACTAAGTTTCAAGAAAATAACTGCGGGCATTGCATAGATATGGGGGAAATAGCAACATTTTTAGCATTTGACCTTGACCTTTTGACCTTTGACCTCTTGTCAATGTCACTAGAATCTACTCAACTAATTGTCCCATCATACATCATCCTTGGACCAAGTTTGGTGAAAGCTGCTTCATCCAGTTTTGAGTTATCACATAAACAGATAAATTTTAGGATTTGACCTTGATCTTTGACCTTTGACCTCTGTCCGATTTCACTGAAAAACTTATCAAGTAATTGTCCCATCATACATCATCCTCCAAAAAAATTTGGTGAAATTTGCTCCATACAGTCTTGAGTTATCGCGTAAACGGATACAATTTCATGATTTGACCTTGACCTTTGACCTTTAGTCGATTTCACCCAAAATCTTATCAAATCGTTGCCCCATCATACTTCATACTTGGACCAAGTTTGGTAAAATTCCAGTAAATATTACTCAAGTTATCGCGTAAACGAAAGCGGACGGACGTACGGACGTACGGACGTACAGACGTACGGACGTACGGACGTACAGACGTACGGACGTACGGACGTACGGACGTACGTACGGACGGACGGACAACCCGAAAACATAATGCCTCCGGCACCACTTCGTGGCGGAGGCATAATGACAGTGTCTAGCTGAATTATATTGTTTCACTGTTACCACTGGATATTGGTGAATTTCATTTTGATGTGACCGAGGGTGAAAAATTACTTTATCATGAAGCATCAGCAGCATAAATTGAATGAATACTATCTTGTGGTATGTTCCAAGTCATCACAATAAGTGCAATGTTTTAGCAGCTGCATTTTTGGATTTGCTCACATACCACAGATTCATAAGTTGCAGATTCAGTAGTACAACGTCTGAACATGTCAGATTCATTTGTAGAAAGTTCAAACATTTACATTTTGGTGTCAGTAAAGTGGTGAGCATCAGAAATTGGTATTTTTCTATGACAGCATGCTAAAACAATCCCTCACAGTGCAAACTTTTTTTTTTTTTTTTTTTTTTACTACATGCAGCTTTCTTGTGAAAATCACTGCCTCAATTTAGAATCTCAAACATTTACTTTTGAAGTACAATTCCAGACCATGTTCAAACCGCTCAAACATGTTCAAATCATGGTTGCAACATGTCTTATAATCAATTACAAATCAGGCTTTGGCAGTTTCCATCTATCTTCTGCAAAGGGGTGAATAACCTTTGGTTGTTAGCAAATACTACTGCTAGGGCATGATTAATTATCACGTAACGTTCTACCTGACCACTACTGAATGGGGAGGCCACTAGATTATTCAATTTTACCTAAAAGCCATGTACTACGATCAAAACTATTTAAAACTTTTGATCTCAAAATACTCCAAAATAACTGATTATCCGGGCAAAATCGCATCAACTGGACAGGTTTCTTGGTAGACCGTTTTGATATATTGCATGCAAATTCCAAATGGCGGAAGATGAGTCTGGAGTCCATCTGGGAAGTACATTTTCCTTTTAAGGTTCCATAACTTTCTCATTTTATGTCCAATTGTCATGAGACTTTTATCCTCTTGCTGGAATAGTTTTACCAGGGAGGTCACAACTACTATATACGTATTGCACAAAAGAAAAATCTATACACCTTTGATAATAGAAAAATTATATATAAGTAGCTTCTCTTTAATCTTAAGTTCAGAAATCTTAGAAATGCAGCCTTCTTCATGATGACATCACCAATCATACATTAAACCTTTAAAACACATACAATGCAGCATACAACATTGCTGTTGCCAAATGTTACAGCAATCTTGAAAACAAAGATCAATCATATCTCTGAATAAAATGTCAATTAAACACATCTGCACTGCGTTCCTTCTTCTTTGTTCCAACAGAATTCTCACCATAAATCATAATAAAATGCTAAAAAGGAGGAAAAGGTCATGTGAGGTAAAAGTGGCCGTTGTGACACAGACACAATCGTCAAATATCTGGGACTTGTGTCACACCTCTGTCTTGAAGTAAAGGCTCAATTTCCCCGTTGACAAGTCCCTTCTCTTTCTGATTATTCCTTTCTGAACGTTTAACGTCGCCCCCTGTGAATATTTCCTCTTCCGACTCGCTGTCTGGGGCGTGAATGGCAGACAAAGGTTGGTCCTCCACAAAGCTGTTGCCGTTGACGACGGATGAGTGGTGGAAGCGGTGGCGGTCGGCAAAATCCTCATTGTCCTGGTTGATGCTCGTCTCTCTCATTCCCAAATTGTCTACGATTGGAGTTAGGACCATCTGCGCTGGAGGTGGCGTGGCCCTGTAGAGAAGACATTGGTAAAGACACTGGTGGTTGTGACTTCAAAAAGGGTGCTTGTCTGTCTGGACAGTGTGTACAATGCTACATGAGGTTTTCTGTGCCAATAGGCACTCAAACCAAGGGGTAACACCTTGGAACAAAATCAACATTATAATATATATATATATATATATTTGTTTTTGTTTTTTTTTTGTTGATTCTTGGCATAATATGCTGAATTGCTTACTATAATTGGTACATCTTGACTAGAAATATCAACATAGAATTGCTGCAAATATCCCACGGAAGTCTTCCAGTCCGGATGCAAACAGCAACATGTTATCTAATGACTGGATTGATCATACGTATACAGTCCTTATAATATCAAATCGACTAAATTACTTTTAAAAATGGAAATAAAAAATGAAGCTCAGAACCAAAACTAATACATTTGAATGTTAGTGAGTCATCTACAAATAACACAATTGAGTATATTATGTGAATTGAGAAACACATTTCTCTTAGTTTGATATAGAATTTATACACCTTTAACTCCCTCAATGTCTATGCATATAATGTAGAAACCAATGTCTCTATCTTTATGAACCTCTCTCTACTTAAATTTATTCAAGCTTAGAGAATGTTCAGTATAAAACTTGTTTGTTAGACAAGTCTTTCAGAATTTCTCTTTGGCACAACACTCTTGTAGCTACAAATCCTATATCGTGAGAGGTTACTGAAAATAAATTTATCTATTCTTTTACAAATGAAATAAAATAAAAAGAAATGAAGAATCTACACAAACCCTTCCAATTCAGAAAAATAATTATGGTAGCTGGAGTAACAGGTGGTCATGAAATAAAGACTGGTGTTGCAAGGAAGATATTGCATGAACAGCTTTATAGAAGTTGAAAAACTAAACTAGAACTACATGGCGGCTACAGTCCTATGCAACGGGAAAATCCAAAAAAGAAGAAATTTTATAGGCAAATGGAAAATAAAAGTCAAGAAGTTAATGTACTTACATCTGGGTACTTGTCAGAAATACCGAAACTGGCAACGAAAGAGTTTGAAAGCCTCAGGACCTCAGCGAGGAAACCCATCACCAAAGTAGCGCGCTCCGCAAGCATTGAAATCGCAGCATGGTTCAAATTTTAGCAAGCTCTTGCTCAACGCTATACTAGTGCTGTACTCAAGGCGGATGTCATGATCTGTGTAGGTTATTGTATATAGTAATATCCAGAGGGTATTGAGTTATCATCATACAACATTTGCAATGACGGAAGGCAATGGTAGCTAATACACTGATGGAGAAGTTCTTCTGTGATCATGTTTTCGTCACTCTTAATTAGAAAGAGTAATTCATGAAGTCCCTATACAGTGTAGCTATTAAAGTTAAATAGTTGCCTCTTTTGCTCCAATATTAGTGTTCCCACATTCATCTGAGGTTTGACTGAAGCAATAAGTCAAGGCTTAGTTCTGTTTTATGTGTCAAGTCATTTTTCCTCAAGAGGTATCAGAACTGTGATGCATTAGTACACTTGTCTTGCATACAAAATCAATGATGAAAAATTAATGATTTGCTACCTGTGACATTTATTTCGAAAAGAGGATACATGAAATTCACCATCACCATCACCATCACCATCACCATTAGCGCATGCATACATGTAAATGAACCACATGCAATGTTAAAAGGCAATAAACCTCAGCCTTGTATAGGATGCTACCATGACACAAAACAATTTCTATGAAGCATTTTAAAGCCAAAACATAGTTCTGGTACGCTGCAAAAATTGTCAAAGTTTGTTCCCAAATGTACAAGTATGCCTGAGAAATCTGTGGAATAACGCTGTAATAACAAGATATTCATTGGGTAACGACGAAAATGCGAAATATTAACCAAAAATGTTTGCATCTCAGAACATACCCGATTGGGGTCAGGCTAACTCTACGACAACTCGACCTCACTTTGATGGCGGGGCCGAGTTGTGTTTCTTGATTGTACAGTGTTATACTATGGGAACGCTTCGTGTTCAACTGTGTCTGGCTGGTCACAGTGATGGGCCGTGTTGATACCACATGCGCATCAAAAAGAACATGCGCCTATCTATATTCAGTTAAGCGTCTTTGGTATAGAATATGGCGATCACGAACTGCGTACAAATTGCCTGAAATAGGGCCGCGTTGTCTCTGTGATTCTGGGATAAAAGTCAGTATACTGACTTTTACTTTTGATCTCAAAATACTCTGAAACAACTCATCATCCAAGCAAATCGCGTCAGCCATGTATAAAGTTTCTTGGTAGCCTCCTTCGATATATTGCAAGCAAATATGAAATGGTGCAAGATGGGTTCTCAAGCCCTTACCAGAACTATGTTTTCACTTTAACATTTGCCATTTCACATCAAACATTCCATTCTCTCTATTTCCATACAATATCAGCTCCAAGTACTTCTCTCTCCTTCTCACCCCCCCCCCCCCACATCATGCATTGTTACTACAGACCTCAATTTATAACTCTTTTCTATCTCTTTAACCTGGGCGCTGATATTACAATGTATACTACATTTATAGTAATTCAAATTCAGGAATTCTTCTGTTGAGATGTTTTCCTTGCAACTGATTGACAAACTGCCCTACATCGACGTAAATAAGCACTGAATTGATTAGTGTTTATCAATTCAGTGCTTACTTACGTCGATGTAGGGCAATCTGTCAATTAGTTGCTACATTCATAGTGTAACAAAATATGACAAAGTGCGACATCATAACCTTTCACTGCCTCGTAAGCTGATTCCCAACAACCTCACGATGCTCAAATAACACAACACTTGCTAGCAATACAAATACCCCATTCAAGTTCATTTCAAACCCACTGCCCAAAAACTCATGCTCATGGCATGTCTGGCATAAAATTTGCTGTACAAAAACGTATACATGGTTTGAAAAACAGAATGTTTTCCAAAAGTGCTCGTGAATACGCTGCTATCTCAGAATAATGTGACACACAGGAAGGTTTGATATGCCATGGCATAAATAGAGTTAATATCATTACTTTTAGTGTTTTGTTTTCATCATCCTCTGGAGAGTGGGTCTTGCCAGCAACAGTGCTTTGTTGTTGTTTTTGTCACTCTCACCTCACAACATCTCACACTGCATATCCATGACATTTTGCTGATATAAATTTGCTTCATTGTTTTGCATGCTTTAATATGTGAAAAGCTTGAACAAGTGCAGATGTATCAGGGGCGGATCCAGGAATTCCATAAAGAGAGGGTGCCTTTACAAAATTAAAAGGGGGCGCACGTACCCCTTCCCTCACTTTTTTCCATTTATTTCTTTTGTTCTATCGAAAACAAAAAGGGGGGGGGGGGGTGCATGCACCCGGTGCGCCCCCCCCCCCCTGAATCCGCCACTGTGTATATCTTTCCAGCTACACACATCAGTAGTATAGAGAAGTCCCCTGATATATAAATACTTTGTTTGTTTTGCATGCATGAACAAGAGAAAAGGTTGAAAAAGTGTAAATGTTAATCTCTCCAACTAGACACACTTGTTTTACAGTGGTCCCCCAGATATGATTTGCACATGCATGCAATTTGCAAAGAGATAGATGATCATGAATTAAACATAAGGGCAAAGAAAAAATGATAATGATCTGAGTGACATGTCACTGGAGCGCCTTCGTACCTGAAGAGCCTCTGGCAGAGCGATTTTATCCACCGAAAGAACTGGAAGTCTGCGATGCCCGGTTTGACGCCCGGGTTGGCCTGCCCGATGTAGATGTAGACGATGAGATAGACACAGACGTTGGCAAGAGCGTAGCCCCACTGGATGGCAAACATGATTGCAACAGAAACCACGGCCTGAAGGGAGAATGACAGCAGACAGAGGAAGAGAAAAGAAAATCATTCAACATTTCCTTATATGACCACACAAACAAGAATTTCAATTTGGTTTATAACTCAGCAAAATTAAAATCCAGTGGAGCCTGGATATTACGAGGTAGTATAAAATAGTAAGGTAAAATGAGGAATGTTCGCATTTAATTTCCCAAATTTTGCAAGAGCCAAGATTCATGAAATTAAAATGCACATTGAAGTTCTTGGCTACACAATACACATTGAATGTTAGAGGCAACTCGCGAAAGTTTCATGCCGCAAAAAAAGGCCGTCGGCTCCAATTCACGAAAATTTCATGCCGCGAAAATATTGTGTTTTATGGTATAGCCAGATATGTGTACCTGACACAACATGGTCATTTTGCAGGTCCCATTCCTTTTTAATACATTCTTTTGTTTTTATCCATGATAAAAGAAGATAACCGATATATCATAAATATATCATAACTCAACATGGGAAATCACTACATTTTTTTCCAGAAAAAGGATAATGATTGAACTTTTGTTCCATCACTCTGGGTCTTCACGTAAATTTCATCATTTTAGAAATTGTCTTTACAAGTCCTAATTTGTGAAATAGTATACTTACAAATTACATGGCATATACATGTACACAATACTAATGTTGATGTTGGAAAATGTGATATGTAACCTGCGCAACTTACCCCTATGAGGGAGACCCATCTGTTACAGAATCTTGAGTACCATGACGGGGGCATTCGAGTTATCTCGTGACTGAATGGTCCTTTCATCTCTGCAAATCAGAATGAAACCATAATTGTGACCGGTTGTCGATATGATAATAATGTCTTATTTATCCAGGGTAGCCTCTTCAGGTTTGAAATTGGCGATGGTCCGCTGGCCATTGGCCACCCGAAATCACTTCGGGCTAGATAAAAATCGTAAAATTCTTAAGTTACTAGTCCATCTGGCTAGCCAAAATTTTGCTTCAGTGTCAAAATTGATTCTAAGTAGTCCGCCTGGCTAGTTAAAAAAAAAAAGTTAAGTGCGACCCCTTATAGAATTGGCGATGGTCCGCTGGCCATTGGCCACCCAAAATCACGTCGGACTAGCTAAAAATCGAAAAATGCTGAAGTTACTAGTCCATCTGGCTAGCCAAAATATTGATTCAGTGTCAAAATTGATTCTAAGTAGTCCGCCTGGCTAGTTAAAAAAAAAAGTTAAGTGCGACCCCACAATGTCTTCAGTGTTGCCACTGCTCTACCAGAGGGCCCTGCCATTATTATTACCCTAGCGTTGCCAGGTACCCATTTATGCACCTGGGTTGAGAGGGACATAGTGGGTAAAAACATCTTGTCCAAGGACGTAAGCACTGGGTGGGATTCAAACTCAGGTCCTCCGATCGGGAGTCAGGAGTTTTATCCACTATGCCACAGCGCCCCCACATATCGACTGGTTGTTGATAAGTGTGATGTGTTCAAGAAAACTTTGAAACTTTGAAATATTCACTATTACAGTGACTTGAACGAATTTAAGATACCATACCCACTTCTGTTTCATATGCAACACATCACAGAGAAGTCTACCCAAATATCATGAAATGGAAGGTGTGGCCTCATAAGAACATTACATAAATGCAAAAATGTAAACAGATCTAATTCAATGTACATCAATTTGGGAAGTCATGGAATCAAGGAATGATCTTTCTGTCACAATTTTACCAGAGTTTTGTTCAAAATTATTTAGTCAGCAGAGATGATACACTGTGACTGTAAGCTAGATAGAAAGAAGTCTACTGAGATACAGATTTAGTGTACTAAAGATTGAGAAAACACTGTTACACTGAGTACAGGAGATCTTTTTACCAGACATAAACTATAATTCCAGATTTCTTCAATAAAACTATTCAAATTCAAAGATTAAATATTTTTGAGACCATCAAAAGCATTATCACAGTCACAGACACAAGCTTTAAGAATGCAATGTTTAGACAATCTTTGCCAATTATGAAACCCATTACCAGTCATCTTTTGTAAACCTTGCATACACGTTTATAGTGACTCACCCTTCTCGTCTTGGTTGCTAATAAGTGACTCCTTGTCGCTGACGCCTACCACTCCTCCGTACTGGTTCCCACCATTCTCCAGTGATGCGTTCTTCTCGTTGTCGCCCTCTTTCCTGGCGGCGGGCGACACGCCAAACGCCTTCTCGGCCTTCTCGATGTCCTTCTTGAACTCGTCCAGGGAGTCGCGCCGCTCATCCGGCTCATTGACGAGGGCGCCGTAAGACATGCCGCCGTCCTCGCGGTTCTTGTCGATGACATGGGAGAGGAGGCTGTCCTTCTCCTTGCGGCTAGGGTCGCCGCCCACCCGGTCGAAGCTCATGGCCAGGGAGAAGTAGGCGTAGTCAATGCCGGCGTACGAGAGCAGGAAGGGCATGGTGACGATGGGGCCGAGGTAGTTGACCTGGCCGATGAAGATGAAGAGGATGGCGATGAAGCAGACGAGGAGTTGAGCGATGACCGGCTCCTTGTTGGGTCCCTTCTGTGGGGACAACCGTCACAAGAACATCTCAAACCATGAAGAATGATTTGATTTTGCTGTAACATACATTTCCCATGGACACATTTCCCATGGACACCTGTCCAAGGACTAGTCTTCAAAAGGCTAAGGTTATGATTTCTTTTTTTACCCTTGCTATCAACAAGACCAACCATACAGGACAGCTTGGAAAGCCCTTGTATGTCTTTAACATCAACTTCAACAGCTCACTGCAGATCATATCTAGATTCGAGCAACTACATTTTCTACATGCAACATTTATATACTTGTTGAAGAAGTACATTTGCTCACATGATGTGATGAAACGTTATCATTTCAAGACTTACCAGTTTGTTTGTGGTGTAAACGAGATACTGATTTCAAACTCTCCTAAAATACAGGACATTGTCAAGAAGAAAAAAAATCTATTCTTAATTTTACACTTGGTGTGAATGAAAAAATATGCTTACATTTTAGAAATCAATATGACTTATTATCTTTATTCATATGTGTGATTACCTTTTGTGTGATCACACTTTACATTTTGATTTAGAATAAGAACATTGATTCTTTTTTAAAGCATGATATGTTTTGTACATTTATACTTTTTCGTTGAGAATGAAAATGAAAATCTAAATGAAACGAAAAATGAAATGTGTCAATAGCATAACTTTGGACACAGGTTGAGTGCTAATAACACATACACACACACAAAAAAAAAAAAACCACACATAAAAAATGAAAAATACTGGAAAGAGACTAACCCCATGGCCTAGAAATCTTATGATAGGAATAACATTCTCATTGGCTATACACTGTAGGATCCTGGGGGCGCCGTAGAGACCCCCTAAACAGGATGACAGGGATGAGATGTAAAGACCGAGGAGCCACAAGAAGCCTGTCAGGGAAACCTGGAAAAAGAGAAGGTCAAAGGTCAAACGTAGGATCTGGATCTGTGACTAGGGTAATACTGCTTTCTGCTTGGCTGAAATTCCATGCATGACATTAAGAATTTTGTTCAAGCTATCACTATTGGTAAGATTTCAAGTTTTAATGTTACAGTCATAACTTTAACTCTTTCATTATTTACAAGTGATGAGCTGACAGACACTGTATGATAACACTACAGGTTTGTGTGAACTTTGAAAATATGCATACTTGCATTCTAATAGTTCCATTGGGTTTGATTGAAATTCAAATTTTAAGAATTCAATCGTAATATAAATTAACACAAATGTATCATTAAGAAAAGATACTGTATCCATATTAGAGGTACATTTAAACAAAACAAATAAAAAAAACTCACACACACATACTGTTGAAGAGACTTCTTTTTTTGTAACTGAATGGGAAAGAAACTTTATGAAAGTTGTTAAAGTTGCCTCATTAACCTGGTTTTAAGATAACAAATAAGATGTCTCTCTTAAATGACTTTTGGCAGCAAATTGTGCCACAAATGCTTCACCTTAGATTTCATAATTATATGGATAGACACAGACCTACAGCTTCCCAATTCAATATAGAGATCTGCACTAGTGTAAACAAACTCCCTTATGAACAAAGCATCACCCATTGCAGGTTGGACACTTTCTGTGTCCCATATTGGATGGGTGCACTCACCGTCTCGGCTATCATGTAGTCGTTCTGCAGGTACCACCTGTCACAAGTCGCCCCCAGCAAGATGGCAAAGAGAAGGTAGAGGACCGTGGTCACTCCCAGGGCGGACAACGTCCCCTCCGGAATGCTCTTGCGCGCGTCCCGCAGGTCGCCGCTCATGTTGATGCCTGCCATCACCCCAGTGGCCGTGGGGAAGAAGACACCAAAGACGGTGAAGAAGTTTTCCCCAGGCAGGTAGTCAGCGGCCGAGTTATTCTTGAAGACCGTCCGGTTGTAGCCCATGAAGCCGTCGTCTGTGGTGTGGAGTGAAGAGAATTGAAAGGAAGTTACTCAGGAACTCTGTGCCAACTTTATCCTTCTTGCATATTACTGGGTTATTCCTAACTTCCTCACTCTACACTTCTCATGAGCTAGAAATATATTCTATGGATAGCTAAAATGTAATGTAAGGTAAATGTAAGGCTGGCCTGTCTCAGATATATTTGGGAATCCCGTAACAAATTGTAAACAGCTTTATCACTGTCGACAAAGGTACACTGTACAATTGTATATCTTTGAGGTATGTTAAGTACACACACGGCCAAAGAACCTCAGCTGGAGCCGAACTTTACCAATGAGCATAGGTATTCACAGATGGGCAATTTCTTCCTAGCAAGCCTCTGCTAGTTGTAGTTTTTGAATGTACCCCGGTGGGCAGAGAATAAAGATAGATTAAATCGGGCCACCCTTCTGGTACTGGGTTTTTTAACTCATTGAAGACGAGTCCCGAGAATACTTGGGCAGGTGTATGAGAAATGCGTGTTATAGTAAAATCAGTCTGTCCTCAACGGGTTAAGCTATCTGAAAGGAACCAGGGAATGTCCCTCCTACAAGACCACCAACCTTTATCTGTGTGGGCCACAGTTCCCACCAGGAAGTCCAGCGTGGCCACACCCAATACGGCCAGGAGGAGGAGCTGCATCTTAATGACCCACTTGACCCCAGCGATATTGATGGCCAAGAGAAGGAGGATGACCGCTATGCCCACACCTCTCACTGCCCAGGGGTTGGTCCAGTGAAACATCTCGGCCACCGACTCGCCAAAGCCGGTGCAGTACAGAGCACATGCCACGGTCTGAGGGGAGCAACCATAAGAACAGATGGGTTAACTGCATGAACACTACAAATATTCTCATTTTCCATGAGTTTTAACAAACAAACTAGAAATGTCGCTACAGCGACTGGTTATACCCCCGCAAAACAACATTTCATAAGCTTTGGTCAAAACAACATTTCATAAGCTTTGGTCAAAAAACTGAGGAAGTAGTTAAATCCGCAAGATCTTTCCTTGATCTTCTGCCATTAATATGCCGTTACCATGGCAACGTACTTTCGGGTACTGTCGAAAAATGCGTCTTGCACATCTACAACCAAAGGCACACATCTGTACCAAGTTTCATGGAAATTGGGCAAAAACTGAGGAAGTAGTTTGCAGCACAAAATTTTCCATCATTTTGGCTCATAATATGTGAGCTGTTACCATGGCAACATACTTTTTGTCACTGTCAAGAAATGTGTCATGCTGACCTATATCCTAAGACAAACATTCAATATGAATTCCATGAGAATTGGAAGAACACTGATGAAGCAGTTTTGCCATGAAGCATTTTGCCCTATATTTTACCAATAACATGCCGTTACCATGGCAACGCACTTTTTGCCACTGCGGAAATATGTGTCTTGCACATTAACATATTCAGATGAACATCTGTACCTAATTTCATAAAAATTGATCAAAAACTGTGGGAGGAGTTCGCGACGCAAGATTTGTACCCATTTTTGCCCATAATATGCCGTTACCATGGCAACGTACTTTTGGGTACTGTCAAAAAATACGTCTTGCACATCTACAACCCAAGGCACACATCTGTGCCAAGTTTTATGGGAATCGGTTGAAAACTGAGGAAGTAGTTCGCGATGCAAGATTTGCAATGGACCGACCGCCCGACCGACCGACCGCCCGCCCGCCCGACCGCCCGACCGCCCGACCGACCGCCCGACCGACAGCCCGACCGTCCGCTGATTCCTATATACCCCCTTCAAACTTCGTTTGGCGGGGGTATAATAACATTTTATTCAAAATGTGCAAAATTTTGCTCTGTATGAAAGTGTTGCAATGAAGTAAAAAATAAAACTCAAAAGATTTCCTTTATTGTTTTAAATTCTTTAGACATTCTCTTGTTTACCATCTAGACAAAAACTGATCTTTCATCATCACACTGAATGACGTATTATGCCATGCTCATTTTGCAGATTGTAATTTCAATACAGTAAAGTGTGGGTTATATAATAGTGCATGGAAGTGTGCTCTTCTTGATTGAATGAACTGTATACTTCAGAAACACTTTATGACCTAGCGATAGATTTTTTTTCTGTTGTTGGAATAGGGGAAAAAAATTACAGAAGAAAAGAAGAAGAACAAGAAAACAAAGAATGAAATTTATACTGATAGAGGAAATCCAAACAAAATGGATTATATATGACAGAACATGGATGTCACAGGATTTTGTTTTATGTGGTTTTACAACAGAGTGATATTGGTCATTATCATCAAAAAGCAAATGAGATACATTTGTAAACCAAACAAATTGCCAAATGATAGGTATACAGCTCTTCTCTAAATTTCCTTCTTTGATATCATACAAAGAAGGATTGAAAGAAAGAGAAAATTCTCAGAACCGATATCTTTGAAACTGGCTGTGATAAGATTTTAAGCACCTAAAATGAAAACAGCAAAGAATTGACACTGGTAGCTACTTGTACAGGGCATATGCTCAAAACTGAATAGGCATAAGCTTGAACTGCAGCTACTCTGGTCCTTCACAATTTTGCTTTCATGTGTGTAACATGCTGGAAATCAGTATCTTGGACAAGATTACAGTACACATCATATGTAGGTATAAAAAGAAAAAGAAGAAGAAGATAAAACAACAACAACAAAACAAAACAAAACAAAACAGAGAGTGCTGCTAGACTCCGCCTATATAGAGATGTACATTTTTTATGAGACCTAGGTGATTTGATATGGGTAACTGCAAACAATTCAGATGTTCCATCTCCCAGACCCGCAGGGTAAGACAAGGCACATACTGTCATTTCAGAAGATGTTCACAGTCACGCCTGACCTTTTGAAGAACTGAGTTCACATATATCGAGACAAATCCCCACAGAAGCAAAGTCTGAGCCATGGAGCAGCATGGAAAATTACTCCAGCAGCTAGGAGACAGAGCTGTAATTGTTGCGCTGGATTACATCCCATTGGACGGAAATGCAATAACAGTGGCAAGTGGTGAAAGAATGAGAATGGTAAATGTACGCTGGACAGAAAAATGAAACAGTGAATGCCTCATGTCCTGAAAACGAAGGCTTAAAGTGAAAAAGGACTTTTCATTCCAGTCAAATCGCACTTACTTTCACATGCTTACCCAAAACTGTGATGTTGGCACTTAATTATGCAAATGAGACAGAGCATGGTCAGCAACTTAAATACATCTCTCTCACAGGCTTGTACAAAAAGTGTTACACCAAAAACAAATATCTAAAAAGAGTGTTATAAATGGCAGGGCTGCACATCCATTTTTTCTACTGGTCTGACCTGTCTGTCAGACAAGAAGGTACCCAGTTTTTCCATATTCTACTGGTAAATTCTTGAAAAAGTTACTGGTCCGACAGTGATTTCTAATGGTCAGGGACCATTGGACCAGTGCCAGTGTGCATTGTTGCTTATGGCATGTGCAGCAGTATAGGATCATTGTTCTTACCTGGCCAAAAGAATACAGAATGCCCAAAGTGGCCCCCATTCGGGCCCCCAGTACGTGGGACAGCAGGAAGTAGATGCCCCCACTCTCCATTTTACATCGCTCGCAGACACCGATGGCCGCCAGGGAGGAGATCAGCGCCACGGTAACCGTCATGAGGATGATGAGAACCGAGAGGCCCACTCCGGCGTTGCCCTGGCAACAGATGATGACAAGTGTTAAAAGATCCATGATGAGAAACAATAACTACCGGACAGAGTTGAGTGCTTTTAATAATCCTTGTCAACATCTCATCCATTCCACCTACAAGGTAGTCCACAATCCCAGCCATGGATGCAATGAAAGGACCATACAAGCCTCCAACTTGGGTGATGGTATCATCATAATGTATTCAAACCTAATGTCTAGGACTACTCTTAGCCTTAAAAGCAGTATCCATGGAAACAAACATTACGTATCACAGTCTAAATTCAGTATACAACATACCAAATCACAGTATCACACTACAGGTGTGAACTTTCCTGTGCGGCATTTAAAACAAACCAACTAAAATCCTTGCATTGCCAGCTTATTTCAGCAAATGTCATGGCATTTCTAGGCTCTCCTCACTCAACTAATCATGCTGTTACTGCTGTACTTCAAGCTTCCATAAATAGGGATATCATGAATTTAATTTTGTCAAGAATAATGTAAACCAGAAATTTTTGCGTTCATATCATTTTCGTGAATTTTGCAAGGAGCCTAGAGTCGTGAGATTATAATGCGCCTGTAGTGAAAGTTTTTGTCTACAATACAGTGTAAACGCAAAGGCACACCATTGGCAATTCGTAGGAATTTCATGCCGTGTACGACTATACACCATGTAAATGATAGACTCTGAACAGTGCTTCAGAATAACACATGAATCTGGTAATTATCAAAATCCATTTTTCCATCATCCATATCAAATTGATACAATGTACACTGTCTGTTTGGAGGGCATCTACCTACAGTATTCATACACAAAATCAATGTTGTTACATTGTATTGCATGCATGCATAGTAAAATACTAGCAACATACATGTACAGTTGAACCTCTCGTATCCGGACAAGTCGGGACCGGGGCTCATCTGGATAAGGGATTTGGCCGGATACGGGAGACTCAATGCTTTATACATGTACATACACATGTACTGATGTAGCCCATTGTAGTACCACATGTAGTAATGTGTATACTGCAACCTTTTCATTGTTACATTTGGGGATGTTTCGGGATGTTGAAATGTCTGAAGGTAAGCAATTTGGAAGGAAATTTGATGCAATGTATGTTAATCATATTGGAAGTAATATGTAATTCATGTGTGTTTGGGTAGGAGTTCTCAAGGAGTTGGGAATCCCCATTTCTTCCCGTAATTATTTCAAAAAAATTGCGTCCGGATAATAGAGAGATCCGGATAAAGGGAGGCCGGATAATAGAGGTTCAACTGTATATGGATTGTATGTTAGTCATCCATGATCTACAATGCATTTGGCTTTCAAAGAGCATATATCGAATTAGTCTGGTTATTCAAATTCATGATTTTCTTCTCGACGGAAGAAAATCATGAATTTGAATAACAAAGCAGTACCCGCTGCATGCTATAAGGATTAGAACCAACACTTGCTTTCGGGCGAAAGCTCGGTGGTCTAGTGGAGATGACGCCTGTCCGGTGATCAGGAGGTCGTAGGTTCGAATCCTGCTCGAGTATGTACGCCCATGATTTTTTGTCATGGCTACTACTAAAACACTGATCAATTTAGTGCTTATTTACGTCGATGTAGGGCAATTTGTCAATCAGTTGCAATAGTCTGGTTATGTTAAACAATGTTTTCTACTTTAATAAGCACGTGTATGGTTTGATAGAAAGGAAAAAAATAACACTAACAATAGTGATAATTGATATACCATCGTTTGTATTCTTATTCCACAACAATTATAATAGTTCCTGTACTCATTTTTAAGGGCATTACATAAAATGTTATATCTGTCATTTTGCATTTCTTTTTTTTTTTTGTGGAATGCAATTGCTTGAAATACTGTAAGTGAGTGTACATGATTAGAAAGTATATTCAGGTGCGAGTTTCTTCACTTTGTCTCCCTCTACAAATTAAATTTGTTAAGATCGTAGATGTAGCAGTAGATGACAAGTTCGAGTCCCACTAGTTCCTTTTTTCCGACATGTTTGTTAATTTACAGATCAGCAGTTGCAATCTTAACAAATTTAATTTGTAGAGGGAGACGAAGTGAAGAAACTCGCACCTGAACTTTCACCCCTCTTTCTTTCACTTAGAAAGTACACTATTTGAGGAAAATTATCCCTTGACTTTAAGCTGAGTTTGAAGTAATTTTCTGTTTGTTTGTTTTTGTCTTCACTATATTTTAAACTATCTGTATGGTGGAGAAATCCGGATAATAGATGGTCAGATAATCGAGGTCAGATTAAATTCACAGCCATCAGCCCATGCCCACTCTGACTCATACAATCTACTGTCTCACCAATACTTTGGCCATGAACTACTTGGTGGAGAGTATTCAAGTACTTCATTCATTCCCAGAGGGTGTACAACGTAGGGCACATCCAATACAATAATGTAGTTGTACAATGTACGTCATTCTAGTTTCTTTCCAGCAGTGTGTGCACCTTTCTGTGTGCTAACTGCAACTCCCACACAGAACCTTGCACAAGCAAATCTACACTAAAGTACCAATGGTACCAGTATGTTATTTCATCGTTCTCGGTTCAAGTGGCTTGGCATGATTTCTGATGCAGTAGATTCATCCAGGCTCAAAAACAGGTGGTTTTACCTTTCACACACTTGGAAACAAAATCCCCAATCCCACACTCTACACAGACTTGCTGGCATGCAGTGATTTTATGTGTTCTCTTTATCATAAAACAAAACATCTGATAGGAAAATGTACATGGATGTACCTTTGCTGAACTTAAAAAATCACTGTAAGGCTGGTTCCTCATTAAAAAAGAAAAAAGAAATGCACACACTGAAGATGTATCAATGCACAAACTACAAGACATGCAAATATCTGGGCACCATTTCATGAAAGTTGAATCAGCCCTGACAAGTTGTCAGTCTCTGACAATTTCAGGAAAATCCTTGGTTTTGATTGTCCTGTGAAGCTCTGGTTGCTGACTGTTACTATGGTATTAGAGACTGACAACTTGTCAGGGCTGTCAACAATGAAATACTGCCCCAGGTGGTTATTTCACATGTTGGAAATGTCCCAGACGTATTATTATTGTTGAATAATTGATGCGAATGATGAAAGGATTTTTAATGTTTAATCTTGTATACACAACAAACAGAATGCAAGGTAATTTATGAAACAAGATGATGCATTGTTTTAATACTCATGGGTGATGTGCAAAGTGGAAAGGACTTTAAAATAATCCCAAGTAGGAAAGGGATAAATTACTCCATGTATTATACACCTGAAAAATATGGTTACCTTGGTCAAAAAGAAAATACAATTGATGTTACAATAAAAATGATAATGTTCTCGTTTTAAGTATGAATAACAGTTGGTTGATTAAAAAAAAGAAAGGAAAATGTGATATTTCAATTGACATAAATTCCTTTACTTTGAAAGATCTGCATAGTTTTACATTGTATCTTTATGAGTATGAACTGTACAGTCGGCCTGTTTTATCAAGTGCCAGCAGATGGTTAGGGGTCACTCACTGACCTGTCTCCATTCTTGACCTCATTCCCTTTTATATGACCACAAGGTTTTTCTGAGTGAGTCACCATGATACAAATATCAGTGTGATATTGGCAGCTGTTTAATTGTGTGTCTTTTCATAATTTAATGGGGGGGGGGTGTTGGGAGATGAGGATGGGGAGAGGGGAAAGGGAAGGGGGAGGGGAGGGGAGGGGAGGGGAGGGGAGGGGAGGGGAGGGGAGGGGAGGGGAGGGGAGGGGAGGGGAGGGGAGGGGAGGGGAGGGGAGGGGAGGGGAGGGGAGGGGAGGGGAGGGGAGGGGAGGGGAGTGGAGAGTCAATCTTCTGGGCTGAATTTAGTAGAGATGATAGCATTCATGTCACCCTTGAGTGATAACAGTCAAATTAGTGGCAAAGAGTCCGGAACCGTCTTCATGGCCTAATGAAGGTGCTTTTGATGTCACCAATTCTGCAATTTAGAATCTGAGAGGTTTTAGTTCTTCTTTGATGAATTATTTCCAAATATGTACAGTTGTAGGTATAAATGTATGTGTCTAGATTTTTGCCAAATACAGAAGAAACTAGAAATGTCGCTTTGGCGAATGGTATGCCTCCGCCATAATGCATGATTTTCCCAATAGGTCTAGATAGTACATGTGGACAATGTGTGATTACATTTTCACAAAATTGGCAAAATATTGAAATGACAAGTTTGTCACAAATGTGTTGAATGTTCACCTTCCTTGACCTAGGTTTAATTGGATGAATAGGAGAGCATGTATCTAGGGATTTAAAGACTTTAACTCGACTTTGACCCATTCATACATTTAGGCATTGAGTAATTTTCAAGGTACAGGTGTGGAGAAAAAGTGCAATTTCTGAATTGAATAGTAAATTGTTACCATTTTCATCTGGCCCTTGACCCTAAAATTCATAAGATGATCACTTTCAGGTAGAACATGCATAATATGTACTAAGTTTCAAGATAACTTGAGCCACTTCCGAGATATGGAGGAAAAAGTTAGTTCAGCACTTTCACTTGATCTTTGACCTTTTGACCTTTGAGGCAAAAAAAGAAGAAAAAAAAAACTTTCCAGAGAATTTCTATTAGGTTACACATGTATGCACACACCAAGTGTAAAAAAATAACCCTGCTGGCATTGCATGATAGGAGGGAAATAGTAAAATTTTGAAGTGTTGCACTTGACCTTTGACCCCTGACCTTTGACCCCATGAACCCTACATTCTCTAGATAATCACTTCCAGTCAGTATATGTATATACTATGTTCCATGAAGATACCTTGAACAATTTTCCAAGGTATGGAAAAAAAAAAAGTTTTAATATTTTTACTTGACCTTTTGACCTTTGACCTTTGACCTCATGACCCAAACTTTCACCAGAGAATCTTAATTGGGTAATACATGTATACACTAAGTTTCAAGAAAATATCTTCAGGCATTCAATAGATATGGTGGAAATAGTGAAATTTTATGTATTTGACCCTGACCTTTTGACCTTTGACCTTTGACCTCATGACCCAAACTTTCACCAGAGAATCTTAATTGGGTAATACATGTATACACTAAGTTTCAAGAAAATATCTTCAGGCATTCAATAGATATGGTGGAAATAGTGAAATTTTATGTATTTGACCTTGACCTTTTGACCTTTGACCTTGAGTATGTGCACCCAAAAGTTGATAGGCACAACTTCACCCCCTAATACACATACATGCCAAGTTTCATTAGGATACCTCAACGGGTTTTGATAGTTACCTTGTCCACAAAATTCATTACGGACGGACGGAAGGACGGACGGACGGACGGACGGACAACCCGAAAACATAATGCCTCCGGCACCACTTCGTGGCGGAGGCATAAAAATAAATTGAATGCAGTTGAGGAGCATTATTCACATACAGGAGTTAAAATTGCATGATAAAATTCTAATAGAATGATATCACACACCATTCTCTGCATTTTCATACTACCAAAATTTCACTGTGACTGTGCCAATCCTTTACAGTAGACTAAATACACAGTACCTTGCAACATTTGCTCAGCCATTTACGACAGCATTTAACTCAATCCTTTGACACATGCAAGTTTGTATAATCCGAGACACCTTTCAATATATAAACAAATGTGGGTGTGAATTCTGCCCCAGCTGTCGCTTTTTCTACACACAAGTCTTCCTTGTACATCTGCAGTGCACAAGGGTACTAATACTAGTAGTAGATTCCTGTGTCGGTAATTGCATTTGAATGCATCTGTAACAGCAGAATCATTTAATATAAAATTGTACCTCAACCTATATTTGTAGGCAATGGCACATGATGTCCTATTTGTAAATCATCAATATTTTACTACCAAGAACTGCTTTTACAGTGTTCACTATTAATGAAAGTGGGAAAGAAAAAACAAACAAACTGAAGTGTTTACTATCAATATTAAAACTACTGATATGAAATATGTAGCCCAATAATGGCTATTGTCATAGTAGTTTCTATGGTACTTTGTTTCACGAGGAAATCAATTCAGAACATTTCTTTCTTTCTTTTTCCATGCGACTATTGATCACCTTACAATTTTACGAATGTAGTAATACTTGATTGCCATAGCATATGCTTATATGGATTTTTTTTTTCTCAATAACTAGCAAACATCAAGAATGACACTATACAGCATGTGATGGATCTCCAACACATACAGTGCATCCAATCCACTGTATCACATTAACACAAAAAAAAATACACACTGTCCTGCAACTTTAATATCCTCACATACCTCAAAACCTGTGCGTGTTTTTAAAACTCTTATACAATTGATATGCTTGAATGGCAAGGGTGCAATAATTACAAGAGTAGTGATTTATGCAGTAGTATGTACACCACTGTGACTCTCAGATTTTGATCAGCCATGTAACATGTCCAATCCATATGAAATTATTTTAGTTAACACAATATTACAAAAGATGAATTAGGCAGCATGCATGTTGTACGGTGTATCCAGTATAGTGTACATGTATTTTAAAATGAGACAACTAAGTTTTGATGTATGTTCCGCCTCAAGTTTCCCATGCTTTATTAGTACACCAAACAACCTCTGGCATTGAATACTCTATAATAGTGGATGTGATAATAACATATCACATGGATACATTTAAAAGGGATTAAACTATTGTTGTCGGGCTTTTGGGTTATTTCCCCATCATTTAAGTTCAGTTGTTATTGTCCAACCTTCATTGTGATCAGGAAAAGAAATCAGTTAAATTTGCCCTGGAAAAAAGGGACTTACATTAAACATTATAATTTCATATCTTCCATAGACAGTTGGGATACAATAACTTTGGTAACTGATACAGTATACTTGATGATTACCTGAACTCCTCTATGAATGAGGAATGTTGTATTTTTGAAACACACACAGAAAATAGGAATAAAACAACTCTAAAGCACTTGAGAGGCGAGGTGACCAAGAAAATGTTCTCTCAAGAGGGCTAAACAAATGTCATACATTTTTCTGAACAGTCATTTACTTGAATTTGAAAGAAAATCATACTCATAGGGCATCTGACCATGAGATTAAAAAATGCTCAGATTTTCATTTTTTTTTTTCACTTAAAACAATGCATCGGAGCAATACAAAAACGTGCAATACCTCTGTTTCAGACCAGTACAGAAGGTTTGTACAAAAATTATGTTTTTTCTCTGTTATCTTCAGTTGTTGGGGTCCAGCATTTACAACAGATCCACAGTATGAATTAATGTAATTGAGACTAGCATTTCTTGGTGACCATGTGTTCTAAACAGACCTGTTCAAAGTCTCCTCATAAGAACATTAAAATGATAAATGCTGGATATCACATGCTATATCTACATTAATTGTACAAAAGATGTGAGTGGGCAGTCAATGTAGCTCACTAGATACTTTGGTTTTTAGAAAGTGCATTAAATAAATTTGGATAATAAAATTATTGGATGATTCATCGCTGGGCAACAAGAAAATAAAAAATTATCCTGCGTTCAAGTTCTGAAGACACTAAATGCAACATCTGTCTTTTTTTATAACCATGTACAACTTTACTCAGTGATGAAGGTGTGTTAGCTCATGTTAGTGTTTGTTAGTGCTCCAATTGCTATACAAATAATTTTTATACCACACCCTATAAGTCATGCGATTATGAAAATCGTGTAGTCTACCATTCCAAACACCTGCATTTACTTAAAGCATTGATTTCAGTTGTTATCCAATTGAGGATTCAGGGTTAGGCGAATAGCTTGCCAAAAGCATGATGTGGGAAGCAAGCGAAAACATTAAATAGCATGAGGCTTTTTGCTACAGTATATAATACTCAGGACTGGACATCTTCTGGCATGCTGGCTGCAATCTCGATACATACCATGGACCGTTCTCTGTACGTTCGTCTGATGGCAACTAATTACTGTCTCTCGCAACCAATTCGAATCTCAATTGCAAATTCATCTGTGTGAAGGATAGTCAAGTGATGCATCGCGTGCAATGAAATAAATTTCTTCAATGGAGCGGCAGTTTTGTTTGAGTATCGGAAATCCACATTGCGATGTCATTTCATTAATACATGACATTTAGGGAACCAACTGCACAAAAAAAACAAACTAGAAATGTCGCTTTGGCGACTGGTATGCCTCCGCCATAATGCATGATTTTCCCAATAGGTCTAGATAGTACATGTGGACACTGTGTGATTATATTTTCACAAAATTGGCAAAATATTGAAATGACAAGTTTGTCACAAATGTGTTGAATGTTCACCTTCCTTGACCTAGGTTTAATTAGATGAATAGGAGAGCATGTATCTAGGGATTTAAGGACTTTAACTTGACTTTGACCCATTCATACATTTAGGCATTGAGTAATTTTCAAGGTACAGGTGTGGAGAAAAAGTGCAATTTCTGAATTGAATAGTAAATTGTTACCATTTTTATCTGGCCCTTGACCCTAAAATTCATAAGATAATTACTTTCAGGTAGAACATGCATAATATGTACTCAAAGTTTCAAGGTAACTTGAGCCACTTCCGAGATATGGAGGAAAAAGTTAGTTCAGCACTTTCACTTGATCTTTGACCTTTTGACCTTTGAGGCAAAAAAAGAAAAGAAAAAAACCTTCCAGAGAATTTCTATTAGGTTACACACACATACACCAAATGTAAAAAAATAACCCTGCTGGCATTGCATAAATATGAGGGTAATAGTAAAATTTTGAAGTCTTGCACTTGACCTTTGACCCCTGACCTTTGACCCCATGAACCCTACATTCACTTCCAGTCAGTACATGTATATACTATGTTCCATGAAGATACCTTGAACAATTTTCCAAGGTACACAGAAAAAGTTTTTTACTTGACCTTTTGACCTTTGACCTTTGACCTCATGACCCAAACTTTCACCAGAGAATTGTAATTGGGTAATACATGTATACACTAAGTTTCAAGAAAATCTCTTCAGGCATTCAATAGATATGGTGGAAATAGTGAAATTTTATGTATTTGACCCTGACCTTTTGACCTTTGACCTTTGACCTCATGACCCAAACTTTCACCAGAGAATCTTAATTGGGTAATACATGTATACACTAAGTTTCAAGAAAATATCTTCAGGCATTCAATAGATATGGTGGAAATAGTGAAATTTTATGTATTTGACCTTGACCTTTTGACCTTTGACCTTGAGCATGTGCACCCAAAAGTTGATAGGCACAACTTCACCCCCTAATACACATACATGCCAAGTTTCATTAGAATACCTCAACAAGTTTCGATAGTTACCTTGTCCACAAAATTCATTACGGACGGACGGAAGGACGGACGGACGGACGGACGGAAGGACGGACGGACGGACGGACGGAAGGACGGACGGACGGACGGACAACCCGAAAACATAATGCCTCCGGCACCACTTCGTGGCGGAGGCATAAAAACAACACACATAAATGTACACGAAAACTGTCGGTCAATTTATCTATCAAAATCTCCAGCTAGCATAATTCAGGCAATTTTTGCCATTATGCCATTCACAATCAATTACACCAAACTTTCCTCAATTACATGATAGAATACCGACTAACTATAAAGGTTTTGTCATTTCATTCCACTACCCTTGTGCAAATCTGAGGTGTTCAGACTGAGATATCATGACGTTTGTTGCAACGTGATGCAACACTGAAATATTAGAAAGGTTTCTGTATATTTTACAGGGTCAAGATTTTATTCCTGCGTGTCATTGCTCATGCACAAAACAGATAGATATGTTGAGAATGATAACACAGTATGTTGAGAATGATAACACAGTATGTTGAGAATGATAATACAGTATGTTGAGATGGTTCAATCAGTCTGTCATTTTCACTCTGTTGCATTCTGAAGTCAAATATCATGATCTGAGTGTTCTTCAGATACTCTCGCTATTTTTTTCGCAAGGGTTTACTGTACGAGCTGAAATTTTCGCGAACAGATATTTTCGCGAATTGCTACTTGGAGGACATTTTCGCGTGTTGTTTATTTCGCGGTTACGAGGGTCTAACTGAACTTAGTTAATCATACGTTGTTATTTTCGCGTGTTGTTATTTTCGCGGTTTGAAGGCGATTCGCGAAATTTGCAAAAATAAAACCACCGCGAAAATTTCAGCTCGTACGGTAATTTTCACAAATTTTGCGAATCACAGTTGAATCGCGAATTTAACAACACACGAAAATGTCTCGATGCACTCAGGTGATAGTGCATTTACTTTTGCAGCGAAAACAACATCTCGCGAAAATGTCTATGACCTCCTCATTCGCGAAAATATCTGTAAGCGAAAATAACAGCGTATACAGTAGAAATAAAAAGAAAACAAAACAAAATAAACCAGGAATGGAAGTTTGATGTGTACTTATATGCAGGTAATGGTATTGGAATACATGATGATGCATAGCATCTTTGATACCTCTGTAGGATGCACACAAAACTTGGTGCAATGTATGAATGTAGTGGATAGCATCACTCTGTTTAATACTCAGCCAGTCTGGGAAGATTTTCCATGACAGGTTGCACTATTCTCACCAGGAAACAGACAAATTGACAGATAATTATACCAAGCTTTAGGGCATTCTGTCACTTAAATAGCCTATTCTTGTAAAATCATCACTCTGGTTGCTACCAATAATCATGTGTCATGTCCTACCATGTATTTTCCTTAAATGAATTTATTTCCCCCTCCTATTCTTTTCTTTGTTTTGTTCTGTTTCTTTCTTTGTTTTTGACAAAGCCACCCTTTTGATATCAAAGGTCCTGTTTACCATTGGGAACAGTGATTCAAAAAAATTTCAAGATATGATATCTATTGCATATGTGTAAGTCTGTATTACCACAAAACATCCTACCATATAAAATTTTCGCGACACAGCCTAAAATATAAGGAAATTCTGTACTTTTCTCAATAAACCGTAACTGCAGATGGTTTAGTCTGGAAGCATTTTCATTTTGAAAAACGTTCATAATTTGTATATCTAACAATACCTAACATCGATTTAAGCGATTTAAATTTTTACAGTGGTTGTCTCTATCCCTAACTCACATTTGAGAAGAACTATTTTAAAGCACTAATGCTGGGTTTTTGTTTCATCTGCAAATGGTAAATTATGCCTTTAATGATTCTTGCATCCTTACCACCATCCATCCGGTTCGGAGAAATATGACTACACCAAAGATGTTGATCATGCATGAGGTGAAGACGCCATCCCAGGTACCAAAGAGGACCGGTTCCCTCACAAAGAAGTTGGCTTTCCACCATGGCGTCTGGCTATGACTGCTTTGCCCTGCCTAAAAATGAGGAGAAAAAAAAAAAAACAAGAAAAGAAATGATTAAATACAGATCTTGATGAGATTTATCATTTGGTGTACATACCTTTACTGTGTTACAATAGAAATCAGCAGTAGATGTGAAACAAGGACAAACATAAGTAACATAAAAAATAAAAGAATATTTACTGACAAAAGGCAAAACTTCAGTCATCAAAGCCATTACATCTAAAACAAAATAATTTGAGTTTTAGGCTTTAAAGATGGGTACTGAAAACATGAATTGACTTTTATCACATCATTGAATGGATTTGGCAAATCTTAATATGACTAGATAGCTTTGCAGCATTTTTTTATTTTTTTTTACTGATTACAATAACATGCTTGTGATGGTTGACCACATAATGAAAATAGAGAGATAATCAGGCATAATAGTCCTATTCTGAAACCTGAAAGAATAAATAATTCCTTTATTACGTCACAAATTATTAAACACACAGGTGGGATCGAATTGTAGAAAGGTACAACCTGAAGAGTGCAGTCTATTAAATGTAAATTATTGATGCATAGTCCAAGTGCACTTTTGATATTTTTCTGAAATACATGTTTTCAGAAAAACAAGATGTGATACTTTAGATCATGTTTTTACGTTATACGTGTACCTTGTACAGGTGTACTCTGTGCATTGCACTACACTGATTTTAGTAAAGCTCTGATCAATCTTCTGCATTAAATCCATTGTACAAGGTACCATGTACATTTGTACTAAAACGAAATCGAAAGGTGCTGCTGTGTTGTTGTTGTTGTTTTGCTGTGTTTAGCAAAACTAGACACAATGACAGCAAACTATACATGTACCAGAGAGACAGAGGTACAGTTTACATTGTATTAAAAATGCTTATCAGGTCTGTATTATCTGCTACCATGAACAACACAGCTCCTAGACAGTGTAGAGATCACAGAATGCTTGGCACAATCAACAGTGAAGTGGATGGTATAAAAAGGCTATTCCTGCACTTTGAGTGCTTCCAGATTTGGCAATGTACGAATTATTCCTCGGCTGTTTAATAGCAAAGTCCAAAGCAGAAAGCATTTCCAGTGAAAAGTAGGATGGAATTCCCAAGTATGTACATACGGGATATTAATACACAATCGTACTTGGGCAAGTGTCTACATACACATGGAAAATGCCTAACTACAGCAAAATTAGCTCATCCTCAACAGATTGATATTTGGACACCATAAAAACCTGCTAAACTTTGCTATGTGTACAGCTCATGCTGTTCCCAATGTCCAAAAAACAGGGATTTGCTATGAGTGCACTTGCTGATATTTTTAAAGGTAATGCCTACAGCCCGAACAATACACAGCATACAACATCATGCAAAATGTGCATTAATTTGCAGGTTATAATGGCTTGGGCTCCATTTTGTGCATGGTATGTATTTCATAGCCTTTTCTATCAGATCAGGAACTTTGATTCTACACACAACTGCAGTTGCAGGTACTTAGTAGTTTGGTTTTGTATGGGAAAGACAGTTTTCCAAATGTTTAAATCTCATAGAATGGTGATTCCTGGTTCC
Source organism: Diadema setosum (assembly GCF_964275005.1). NCBI lineage: Eukaryota > Metazoa > Echinodermata > Echinoidea > Diadematoida > Diadematidae > Diadema > Diadema setosum. The sequence continues at coordinate 5,937,647 of NC_092700.1, read as the reverse complement.
TAAAATCAGACCCTGGAACTATTCACACTATGCTTTAAAATCAGAAATTTTTATAACACATTCAACTTTCATTTCTGTTTCAAAACAAATTGATGCAAAATACTTTTGGGGATGCACATTACAAAGTGGATCAAATAGAACTTGTAAAGTAGACAGTTACTTGCTTGTCTGTATATTTGGCTGAGGGATGAATTCAAGTACTGTAAAACCTGAATATTTCGCGAGGTCTGGTGCTATTTGTCAAACTTTTTTAGAAACACACAAAAATATTATCTCTGATCCTGATATGAAAGTGACATGCATGCATACATTTTCTCCATTCAGTATAAAGCTGTACTACACAAGTGAAAATTTAACCAATCGCCAAATCGTCATGAAGGCCCAACTCACAAAAAAAAAAATACATATACTTACTATTCATGGTGTATATTGTACAGTATGTTTATTCATTCCAAGATACATTGTATGGAGCTTTGCACTAATTGTCACGAAACATAAAAGTCAACATTTGAAATACATCCCCCCCCCAAAAAAAAGTAATAATAATAACAACCCATGCAGCATACATTGCACACAGAAATTCACATACTAGCATTCTCTTTAAAAATCTACCATACAATTTGTACTTCAATGACCAGTACAATTGTACAGTAAAATTGTGTCCACTATTGAGTCTGTCAAACGTTTACGACAGAACTAGTTTTACAGGTTATAATGCACACCTTTTGTACAATGTGCACAACACAGTAAATGAGAGTGTAGGAAATATTCACGCCGGCCTGGAGGTAATCTGCACGGGATCAATGAAATCAATCTGTAGCATTGTAGGGCATGTAGGCTGCTACTCAACACTGCACAAAGCCTCACTTTGTAGGTCGCTGATGTACACAGTGTATACAACTATTTATGTGCGTACTTCTCCACTTTACATTGTCAAAACCACTGCTGTCCAACAGCGGACAGAGTTATATTGTACGGATACAGTACTAAATTGTATTTTATCAAAATTGTCCTACCCGTAACTACACATACAGTGTACAGTTTGTATTTTATGTATAAACTACTTTACAGGTGTATGTGTACACGTTGTATGCTTTTGGATGCATTGTAAATTAAATGATAAATACACATTTTATGTACAACCACAGCTGTACAGTGTATTATGCAATATGTGTACAGTAATATACACTGTATATGGATAAGGGTACTGTCCAGTACACTGTCAATGTTGTACATTATACACTGCATTGTGTAAAGATCCAACATGGCATTTCCAAAACCTTTTACAGTCACGTTTGAATACAGCTGTAGGTTGTGTCAAAGTTACACCTTCTACACAAGTTTATACCCATACCAATCACATCACATCCAAACGCTGACTCTACATAAGTTGTACTATTATAATAAATGTACCGGTAGTGCTGTACAATATTAGCTCTATGAGGTTTGATGAGGTGCTGCAGAATAATAAAAAGGAAATGACCCTCACTATTTTTTTCAACATAAAAAAACATATATTGATAGTGCATACCATACAAGAACATTTATTTTATGAAGTCTGTCAATCAAGCTACAAATTTGCATTTATTATGTTGTACACTGTACATGCCATAGGACCTAGTGGAAAGGAGTACTAGTATGATGTCCATTTTATACAATATTTGTACCATGCTGTACTCTGTGAAGAGCACAACAACACCACCAGAATTCTGGGATGTGCTAGCTACTGCAGCATGGACAATATAGGTTGGTACAGCATCCACTATTGAAATACATACGTACACCCTGCACACATTGTACACACCATACATATGTGTGGTGTACTGGGTGCTGTTCGTTATCCCAAGGTTCGATATTTCGAAGGTTCGTTATTCCGAAGGTTCGTTAATCTGAAACACGCAAATTCCCTATACCTAGAGGTTCATTAATCCGAAAATGAAAAAGGGTTCGTTAATCCGAACATTTGTGGCGTTATTCTGAAGGTTCATCCGAGAATGAAATTCGGAAAAACGAACCTTCGGAATATAGAATCTTCGGACAGAAGAGCCTTCAGAATAACGAACCTTCGGAATGACGAGCTGTAACCGGTGTACTTGCCTACAGGGTACAATTTTTAACTAAGTACTGTAAAAGTGGAAATTTTCGCGGTGTTGAAATTTTTGCGCATTTCCAGAGCTGCCAACTTTTGTAAAAGCCTTTCAGTACTATGATGGCTGAAAATCAGTAATTTGCACCTTTTTTGAGTGAAAATCAGTAATCCTTAACAGTGTTATAGAATTTATCACAGACAATGATTTCTAAAATCAGTAATTTGCTTGTAACCTTCAGTATTCTTGTCCAATTTCAGTAAAATTACTGAAAATCAGTACTAGTTGGCAGCTCTGCATTTCGCGCAACCAGAAACTAGCGAGAAAATAAAAGCACGCAAATATTTTTGCTTGCCATATGATCCCATGAGTGATGTCTTGATTCCGTGGAATCAAAAACACGCGAAACTCTTCTTACCCTGCCAAGCAGGAAAAATTAGTCGCACGAAAATATCCACATTTACAGTATGAAACTGTGGGGCACAAATTATTCTACACAGTAGCTGTGCATGTACAGTTAAGGGGCCTACAGTGTGTACCGGTATGTGGTCAGAATGAATATTTTATGCAACTGCTGGACATTTGCCTGGCACTAGAAATGCAGCCCCATATTTCGATATTGTAAAAAACTACATGTACACTGACTTGTGTATTTATACACAATATTTGTATTTTATACAGTGTATGTTCACAGCGCATAATAAGAATACATGTGTGCCCTTTTCGGGTAGAGGGAAAATCTCTGGTAACACTTAACTTTTGTTCTTTCCTGCTCTGTGAGTAATCACATATCACTAGTACTGTAAAAGAGGAAATTTTCTCGGTATTGAAATTTTCGTGCATTTCGTGCAACCCGAAACTACAGCTGTAGCGCGAAAATATTAAAAAAGCACACGAATATTTTTGCTTGCCACATGTTCCAGTAATTGATTAAGTATCGGTTCCGCGGAATTAAAGACATGTGAAACTCTTCTTACCCCACCCTGCGCGAAAAATTAGTCGCGCTAAAAAATATCCACTTTTACAGTATTGTACTGCACAGTACACTGTATACATGTGTACACTCCACATATTTAAAACTTTGACAGTACAGCGTAGAGCCAGGACGGTGACAGCTGTTCCATATTGCATGGACAGTGTGAAGGTGATATCACCTCACTCTAATCAAAGCATCTACACAAAGGTTGTACACAGGGTACACTGTTTACTCATGGGCATTACAAAATTAAACACACTACGGTACCCTGTATTAGCTTTTAATGTGTGATACTGTGTACAAACAACTCCACTTTGCAAATGACATAAAATGATTTGCCTAAAGTTTACAATTATTTGCACTCAAGTGTGTATGTATGAGAAAATAATGTCTGTCAAGATCTATCATTAGGGGAAAATTATGTTCGTCAGTCACAGGTTAGATTTGGATGGCTTCACATTTGTATGATACAGACAGAGTGTTACGGAACTTTTGCATTTAAATACAAATTGAAACAAATGTACACACATCTGCCTTAAACCCAGTAAGCATAATTTGCACATTGCATGATAAACTATGCAGAACACATTTTGTGTGAGTTTACCACATGGCTTTTATGCTTCATTACCTAATAAATTCTGCCTGCTTGCAGACATGTGACAAGGACATGAGAAAGATTGACAGCCTCCAGAACAAAGCAGGTTAATGAGAGCTAAAAAGGCAAGTGAATTGAAAATAGGGGTAAAATGAGAGAGAAAGAGAGGGGGGGGGGGAGACAGCTACATTGTGCGAATTAGAAGGAGGGGTGTTGATGAGGGCTGTGATGATAACTATCAAGAGTGTGAAGGAGACTATGGAACGACAGAGAAGGAACGGTCAACCAATGAAAGCCGAGTATGTACGCCCATGATTTTTTATCATGTCTACTACTAAAACACTGATTAATTCAGTGGTTATTTACGTCCATGTAGGGCAATTTGTTAATCAGTTGCAATGAAAACATCTCGACGGAAGAATTTCATGAATTTTGAATAATTACGCAGTACCCGCTGCATGCTATTTACAAGGATTAGAACCGACACTTGCTGTCGGGCAGAAGCTCGGTGGTCTAGTGGAGATGACACCTGTCTGGGAGATCGTACAATTGTACATGTAGGTTCGAATCCTGCTCGAGTATGTACGCCCACAATTTTTTATCATCGCTACTACTAAAACACTGATCAATTCAGTGGTTGTTTACGTCGATGTAGGGCAATTTGTTAATCATTTGTAATGAAAGCTGCTCAGCAAGTCTGAAATAAGAAAAGCATGGATTCCCCACCCCCTCCCCTTTCCCCTCCCATCCCAAATGAGAAACCACACAAATTTGTCTCACCCTCAAAGGCTAGACAGTGAACTGGATAAAAGCATGCATACGTGTGGAGTTCTCCAAATGAGATGCCTCAAAGCTGTCCTGGATTGCATCAAGCGACAACACCATTACAGACAAGTGGAGTAGAAAGAGCACCTTGCAGATTTTTACGGCAGGAAATTGCATCTGCCCGAGCATTGATCTGATCCTCGATTCAGGCCTCAAGAAGCGTGGCTCTGCGACAAAAGCTCTGGCGGCACATATCGTAGCCTGGAAAAAAATTGTCATACAGTGCACACCACTCTTCAAATACCAAGAGTCTGATTTGAGTAGCATACAATGTCATGAATGAAAGCCAACATTATTTTGAACATCAAAATTTAATTGTCTAGATTTTAACTGAAATGCTGAAATACACTAAGTATGTAATTATTATATTTATTTTTTTTTTTGCCATCACAAAGTAATACAAATTGTACAACTTGTACGATGTACCGTATACCTTGGTAAAGTGCAATCTATCAAATGTGACCCGCTACAACAAAATGGTCCTAAAGTCGCGCAAGGTCGAAGCCGTGAAAGTCGAGTTTGAAGTTAGAGCATCAAAATTGGTCGAAACTTACGATTTTCTGAATTTGACATATTATTAGAGTCTAACATGTCTTCTATCATCTGTCGAAATTTTGAAGCAAAATGATGAAAGGAAAGACCAAAAAATAGCGTTTTTCTGGGCCATGTTTTTTTGGCGTTTCACCGAAGCAGAAACTGATTCGAACATTTGGATTGAGCGCCACACATAGGCTCCGCCCCTAACAACGACCAGAGTGATCTCATTGGTCAGTTTGCTGCTTGCCGCTAACCGAAGCGTGAAGCTCGCACACTGCCCAGTCGACTGGTGCATGCGGGCGGGGTGCGCTATGCCTAGCTGCTTCTCCTGACATCCTTGTCACTGATTCGTCGGTGAGGAGACCGCCGACACTGCGTTTGAATGAGCATTTCGGGGGTTGCTAGGGCTTAACTTCTATTGTCCGGAGGTGAATACTGACTTGCGTGTCTCTTGATTGTGATTGCGTCGCAAGGAGAACTTTTAGGCCGCAGCCGATTATTTCTATAAAGCATGTTATATATCAATTTAAAGCAGAAAGATTAGGGAATTGTGTCATGCAATTTTCAAATAATCGACCTCGCCCGACTTTAGGATCATTTTGTTGTAGCGGGTCACAAATAGAGATGCATCATCTATAAATAATAGACTGAATACTTGACAGATATTAATATCAGTCAACAACTGAGAGTCTATTCTGAATAGCTACATGAATATGATGACACAATGAGTAGGTAATGAAAGTAATCTGAGTGGAAAAAAAAAAAGAGTCTTGAAAGTATAAAAAAGAGTGTACTTTTTTAATGGTAACAAGAAGCCAAGACATTCATGATGTATGCACCAAAAAAGTTGGTAGTGGAAAGACGAAACTGCAGGTGCAGAAAGCCTATTATATCAACGCTGACAAGTCATTCATTTTAGCCTAAAAACGTGTTATAAATATGTTCCATTCTTACTGCAGCCATTTAAAGACTGCACCTTTTATCAGACAGCCCCCTAGTATAGCACACATCCTCTCTCATCATCCATTCTCTCTTGTTCGAGGGATGCTACGCCGGTAAAATGAATGCACTCCTACCATACGTTGTATTGCTCACAGTTTGACGTCATTCGGCACAGTGCATGCGGGTCAGTGTGAGAGGAGGAGAGAGGCTAATGAACATATGGGATGTGGCTCCACAGTGCTGTATGGTACAACTATTCTGTGTGGGAGAAACCTGCCGAGGAGAGAATGGCATACTGTAGTGTGTGGCTTAACAACAGCTAGGCAACGGTGTTTCCTATGATAATACGACTGTTTATCATACACTTCGACTCCCAAGAATGTGCAAATATTACCCTGAACACCACATACAATTCGGTGTGTATCTGGATGGTACATGTAGACTGCTGGTAGAACTACTTTATAATCTAGCTCAGACAGATCTACACCATCATCAGACTTGCTTCAGGTAAAAATGTATGTTCAGGAACACAGGTGAAATCTCATTTTGTGCTAGTGGCCATAGCCTGTGAAAATGCAGTGTACCATATGTTCTACAGTACAGTGGACACTTCCAAAGTTGAATAATGCTACATTTTGTAAACCACTCACACAGTGGCATGCCAAACATGTGGCTACAGACAGTGGATTTCTTTGACATTTGAATGTGGCAACTTGTACAATGAATGGTGTTGAAATCAGTACATCATGCAGAGTCGTCTGTATCAAACAGAATTTACTACTTTCTGTAATTTAGCACTGCTGCACAGATTGTAGTATTGAATAATACTAATATTCTAGATGTTCTGATTAAAAAGAAAAACAAAACATTGGATTAAAAGTCTTTTTTAGTAATAGCAGGACCCCTACAAATGCCTTGCTGTACACACGAGTACAGTGCTACACTGTAATCATAATAATCACATTGAGAAGCAAAGAGATACACATCACATCATGAAGAGAGGTTACACAAAGTACAAGGTGTCTTTATAAAGATACAATTCACAAAATTTCTCATGAAAAAAAAAAGATATGTACTGTGATACAGTCAGTGTAGGATCATACGATGCAAAAATTATGTGTGTATTCAAAAAGAGAATATGTTTGCGAGCTACAGCTGTATGTATACAAAAATGTGTACATTATGTGTAATCTGCAGAGACTCCAACTCTCCCGCTCCCGCTTTGGCTGTGTGTCTCCCGTTGGAAAGGATTTCTTACTTAATTTCAGCGTATGTTAAAATATAAGCCTTAGTAGCAAGAAAGAGCATCTAGAACCTTAGAGCTGGACTCCGGCCGCAAAGAATTTCGCGTTTCACGCGCACATTAAGTTGGAGTCTCCCATTTGCTAGGGGTTTCAGATGGGAGAATCTCCAGTGGGGTTGGAGTCTTGAATCTCAATTTATTCGCAAAAATTAAAACATGCAAAAAATATGCAATTGCTCATACACTGTACAACATGTGTCCTTAAGTTCTTTCCATGTACGTGTACACTGTACAATGTGAAGTTGGTTCAGTCGGTAGCACGTCTGCCTCACGATCACGCGGCCCGGGTTCGAACCCGAGTCTGGACTGAGCAATGTTGTGTGTAAGCATACCGCCCCCTCTAGCAAGAGGCAAAACACTCTGTCCCTCGGATAGGACATAAAATGGAGGTCCGTGTATGAGAGAGTAACAACTCATGCACGTAAAAGAACCCGCTTCATTCATTCATCGCAAAGAGCAGGGTGTTTAATAACCCGGTAAGTGGTCCCACCTCACATCCAACTGGACCCCATGGAAGACCAGCTTAGCTGAATATGGGCTATCCGCCATCTTCACAGATGGAAATGAACAAACAAAAGAAAGGAAGCTGTACAAACTGATGAACGGAAAAACATGTATACATGTACACATTGTAGTTACAATGTACATTCTCCACATAATTATATCGCTTGCCTCCTCAACTCTCCTCTTTCTACATATTATGTACAATTCTCGCTATCGCCAATGAAGTAAAAAGTAACCGGATGTGGCTTTTTCGTCAAGATTTAGTGCACTTCGTAGCAAGGGCACTTCCGGCGCGGGGCATAATTTGCACAGCGCTAGCGTGCGCGTACGTGTACCTTACCTATAGCGCCGCGCCGACCACAGATACAGTAGTACAGTATAGGCGGCTGTACCGCCCGAGCCAGCGAGTGGCCAGGCCTGTCATACTCGTACACTGTAGTCCCCGCATGCATTGCCCTAGGCCAGCGGCCGGCCTTGCATTAGCATGCACCATTGCATTTTACACACCACTGCACGCATTTTATAAGCTAATACATACACATATACCGGTACAGCGTACTGCTTGATCATGCGATCGATGTGCACATCACAGATCAGTCATCTCTGCATTTACGCTGAAAATATGCTGGAAAATATTCACCCACCTGATATCGTCATGGAATGCCCATCTTTTTTTTTTTTTTTATTTGTTCTCTATCGAAATGTCGCGAACACAATCGGGAACGAACCGTGATCTCGAACTTATCCTGTCTTCGAAGCAACTTCTTCCAAGTATGAAAGTACGTAGGCACTAGGCCTATACTACCACTACTAGTAAGTCGTGCGTGCACGTACTGCGCTGTGGAGTCACCCGCAAACTTCACCCACGCGGCCATGTCACGTCTCGCATGCCAGTAAGGGTCCTATTTCTGCAGAATTTTGTCATTTATTGTCGTGTGAACAACACATGGCAGCTTCGCAGTAACAACCCATAGTCGTATTAACAGCAATTTCTTTAAAAGAATGGAGAAATTTCAAATCATATCAAAGCTGTAATTCAAGTCGAGAAAAGGGGGGGGCGTTTCATCAACGAGTTCGTCGGAGGTTTTCACCGACGAATTTGCTATCAGCCAATCAGACGCAAGGATTTACACGGACAACTGTTAAAAGCTAATGAAATCCTTGGTCTGATTGGCTGATAGCAAATTCGTCGGTGAAATCTCCGACAAACTCGTTGAAGTACACGTAGAATACAGTCGGTTTTGTGTGTAATTAGCATTTAAATAGTCACATACCACGCGCATACAAACGAAAGTGACTTTGCTACCGGACTATCCCATAATGCACCGTAAATGACGCTTAAATCAACATCCGGGCACTTTTTATGTCATTTGCGATAGCGAGAATTATGTACAGTGGTAGACTCTTCTTTCGTCAAGCCGCGATCCCTACAGGGACTAGTACACATGGTGCTACTGCAAACCTTTCTCCCTCAAAACATTTACACCTGTAGTGGCTCCTAAAAGTGATTTTGAAAGCTAAATGCATCATGTCTATCATATCAAAAAATAATAATAATTAGAGGCATTGACACTGCAGGCTTGATTCTCTCTGTCTCTCTCTCAAAAAAAAATATGGCCATTCAACCATCTGCCCTCGATGTTAGCATTACACTTGAGATCAGGCCAGAAATAATCGTCCAATGCACAGAGGTAACCTCTGACATTTTGGCACACATGCAAGCAAGCCGATTCAATGTAACCTTTGAACAGAATATGGGGTAAAATTCATATTTCACACATAAACAGAATTTATGGCTCCATGGAAATATTTCAGGGGGTGCAAAGAAAGGCACAATAATCATGCTAGTGATATCATACATTTACCACTTCTCTGGTACAGTACCTTTTTACATGGTTATCAACACTACAAATGTTTGTTACCATCTTTACGATAGTACAGTAATTGATTTGACTGTTATTGTTATACACTGTAGTTGTTACAATATACACTGTAGTTGTTACAATATCACAATCTGTTTAACCCGTTGAGGACGAGTCCCAAGTATACTCGGGCAGGTGTCTATGGGAAATGCATGTTATAGCAAAATCAGTCCGTCCTCAACAGGTTAAATCATATCTATAATAATTCATTGAGTGAACATGTTCTTCATACAGAACGTAAAGTACTATGTATTTCTCAGTGTGATAATGGACACCAAGGAGAATTTATTGCATTTGCATGGGCACAATGTATCCATGCCATGAAGCACATGTAACTCACTGACAATTTGTTTATAAATGAAATACGGGTTTTCTCATTGCTACCAACAATAAAGAAAAGAAAAATCATCTGAATGTTGTTCACCTTTTCACTCCATTTTGTGTTTTGAATACTTTCACATACAATTTGTACTGGTCATGTACAACTGTATACATACATTGTACTGTATAACTGCTGTATACACTGTACAACAATCTGAACACACTACGGTATTCTAAACAAACGTGGTTGGTCAGCCGAGGTACTGTCTACTGCATACAGGGTGTACATGATACGGATGTACAGTGTTGTACATGTATACTATGTACTCTTCTTATCAAAATTGGTGATTAAAGTTGCACAGCAACCATGCACAGCACTGTGCTAAGGAGATAATATCTAGTAGGGTCATGGCAGAACAGGTAGCCACTTTTATAGGAAATTATCTACATGGCATGTCAAAGTGTAATGCTGCACTTGTACATTGTACATTGCATACAATAATTAAGCAAGATGCATATTTAATGTACAAATGTAAAATGAATGAATGAGCAAAACCAGCTCTGTTACTTTAATACATTGTATGCATCAAAATGAAATATCACTCCTTACTGTTCAGAATAAAATGTATCTTGAGTTATGCACACACATACAGTGCATAGAATTATTTGTATTCACAGCAAAGCAAACTGTCAAAGCTTTTTACACTTGGTTCTCACTCCAAATGAATCACCCACATGACTGATAGATTAAATGAAACTCAAATGCAAGCAAATCTCTAAAATTTGCAACCTGAAATCGAGACTGAACTCCAAAGTATTAAAGGAGAAAGAAAAAGGAACCCCCCCCCCCCCCCCGGGAAAACAAGTCTCAGCAATGGCTACGAAGATTCAATGTTTCAATATGACATACGTGAAACTATTAAAAAACAAAACAAAACCATTACTAAACACACGAGAAAGGTACACAGTCTGATACATTAAGGAAACAAAGAGAAAAGGGTTCGAGATCAGCACTGTATGATGATTACTTTGAGCCATACTAGATTACCAGCTTAAAGGGACTGTACAGTACTGGTTGAGGTGGGGATTCATGTTTTGAACATTCCTAAGTGAGATAATGAGAAACCTCTCATGAAATATGAAGGAGCATGCAATTTTAAGAAGGCTTTGAACAATGTTTATTTGATGAAAATCGGCTTTCAAATGGCTGAGATATCCAAAAAAGTGATAATAATAAAAGGCGACAGGCCACGCTTTTATTAGGATCTCTTTGTTTCACCTTGTTTTTGGATATCTCAGCCATATCAAAACCGAATTTCATCAAATAAACTTTTGATACCCCTTAGAATTGCAAGCTCTTTGACATTTCATAGAGTGGTTTCTGAATATCTCGCAAAAAGTTAAAAGCTAAATCCTCACCTCGACCAGAACTGTACACACCCTTTAAGGCATTGTGTACCTTATTTTTTCATTTTTACTTCTTTATCTTCAAAAGCACACAACACAACTTTGCTATTACTGAATGAGTACAAATTGGAGGGATGTGAAAAATGATGAAGTTGCAAAGTGGTCCTCGGCAACCAAGAAGAAGCTTCACGCAATCTTCACATGTGGAGTATGCCTGACTGTAATAGTGTATACATTGTACCTGCACATATGCCTCCAATAGGTACTGTTTGTTTTGAAATGCTGTGTAAACTAAAAGTTGAGATTTTCTAGTTTCCTACATGAAGTACACCTGGTATAATTCACCTGTTGAGGACGAGGTGATTTTGCTATTCAACACGCATTAGGTAGACACCTGCCAGAATATACACAGGACTAGTCTTAAACGGGTTTAATGAAATATCACCAAATTCCTTCCAAATGTTTTTGCAGCAAATTACATTGCAGACATTTTAGTCTGAAAACATAACTCCTATAGAGTATACCACATGTATGCATTCTGTACATTATATAATTGTGTGTATTGATTGAAATGAATGCTGATTATACAAACCGTACACTATACAAATTCTTGACCCAAGCTGATTTTGGTTAAATTTTATACACATTTCACAGACATCTGCTTGAGTGTTAGCCGTATAAGGCAGAACTAGTCTTCAACGGCTAAGTATTTGAAATGTAGCTACATTTACGAAGGATGGCTTACAACAATAAATCCTCTAAAGTTGTTCAGGTAATACCGGTAATCACTTGTGCATCAAGCAATGATTCCCATCAAATCATTTAAATAATAACAAATTGTCTAGGATGAGAATTATGAGGGACATTATAATTGTTCATGATGATGCACACTGCAAAGTATTGGTAGACACACTAATGCACTTGTCAATGTAATGACTCACCCCACTACCCCCGGACATGGGTGCGTCATTTCCTCGTTTGGTCCGTCAAATTTGTGACCCAGGTGTTTGTCATTTTACCAGCTTTGTCCGTCAAATTTTTGACCGAGGGGTGCGTCAAAACCCCATCATTGTCGGTCAAATTTTTGACCGAGGGGTGCGTCATGGTACGTCACTTGGCTATGGAAAATAACACGCATTATTCTGAACCGAGGGGTGCGTCACTTGCTATGGAAAACTGCACGCATTTTTGCACGCTACCAGTACCGTATACACGTACCGCGAGTGAAATTACAGTGAGCGTTTTCCCGCGGCAAGTGAAAGTCGGGGAGCGTTTTGGAATAAGAGGGGAAAATGCTTGCCAGAATCTGGCAAACAAATAATTTAAAAGCCACCCTTTCTCCTCACATTTTCTAAATAATATTCTGTGGTGACAAAGACGAATTTTTGACAGTAAAAGAAGCGGCAGCAGAAGAAACTGCCTGCCGCATTCCATTTTCTGCTCGCGGGATTAGCCCGACGAGACGCGCGACACTGCGCTGCAGTATGCATCCACCGGACTAGCAATGGCCGCGCACACACAGCGCATCTGCACACATGTGATTGTCATGTATGGATTGCATGCACAGAATACACACTACAAATGTACGGAATACCCGCTTAGTATCGTAGCATGCAGCAGCGTGATGTACGGTGAATGACGGTACGGTGCTTACAGGGCCAGGGTAAGGGAAACTTGCCGAAACTTTGACAAATTATGTTTACGAACCAAAAGAAAATGGAATTGCTTGAATAAAACGTATGCAAAAATCGTTTCAGTATTTTCGGGGGTGCGTCAAATGTACCGAGGATGTCCGTCAAAAAAGTGACTGTGGTGTTCGTCACTTTCAACGTGTTGTCCGTCAAAAAAGTGACTGTGGTGTTCGTCACTTGCAGCGTTTTGTCCGTCAAAAAAGTGACTGTAGTGTCCGTCAAAAACCCCGTGTGGTCAGTCAAAAAATGACCATGACGCACCCATGTCCGGGGGTAGTGGGGTGCGTCATTACATTGACAAGTGCATAAGAGATTGTAAAAGCTGCCTCACAGTGACATCAGATTATGGGACAAGTGACTGAAAATTAAACAACTCATTGCCTTCACACTAAAGTGAGAATTTGTCAGTCTTTAATTGCATCAAGTACATGTAGTAATACCGGTAAATTCTAAGTGAGAACTCAAAATCATCAGCGACTGTGGCAGGAATTTAAACTACAGACTGTACACTTGTATGTACGTAAAAACTCTTGTTCCTCTCTGGCTGGTGAGTATAAATTTTAAATGGTACATGTAGGGTAAAGGAAAAATGTACACGTATGCAGCTCCAGACGCTCCATCATAGAGGTATTCAGGGAAATCAACTATACAAGGTACAATATTAAAAGGGTTAGTCAAATACCGGTTGGTGATTGGCGAAACACAGTCACGTCATGGAGGTAGATTTGTTATGTTCGCCTATGGGCGAACATTCTTGTTATTCTTGTTCTCCCATGGGAAAACATTTTCACATAACAAATAACCACGCGCACAGTGAATTTGGCTCTGCGCGAGCTAGCGCAATCGAGTGCGTTGTGCGCGTGCTGGACCTTTACGCTAAGCGTACCATGATATCAATAAGGTACGGTGTATAATGTACGGTTTGATGCGCCACTTTCAGAGTGTGAAATCAATTGATAATGATGGTATTTGACTAACCCATATCAATAACAGATGATGACTTTTGTTGTCGGGAACATACCAAACGTTCGACCCTCAGCATTTGAAATGCTATTTCAGGAGGCTATAAGTCCCTTGACTTCGTCTCGGGACTTATAACCTCCCTCAATAGCATTTCAAACCCTTCGGGTGGAACATTCGGTATGTTCCCTTCCCCACCAGTCATCATCTATAATGTATAAAAGAACAGTGATGTGTATAGGCTGAAGGAAAGCCAGTCTTTAAACTTTTTTTTTTTCCATTCAGTGTTCTCCCATTTTGACTGAATGATGTCTTGTCAAAGAAACAATAGTCCAAGGTATAGAAATGCAAAGTGTAGGATTACAAATTTAGGGAGATTCAAGGACTTCCGAACATAATGTATGAAAAAGAACTAGGGTCCACCTCCATTAGATTTTAAGGCATAGTGTCAATCCACACTGTATGAGCAAAAATAGTGGTATACAGTAAAACACAATATTTTCGCAGCATGAAATTTTCACGAGTTGCCTGTAACATTCAATGCATGTAGTGTAGACAAGGACTTTCACATGCATTTTAATTTCACAAATCTTGGCTCTCGCGAAATTAAGCTGTATGCAAACATTCCCCGTTCTACAGTACACTGTAAGACTCACCTGCTGTTCATCAAATAACTCCTGAATCTTCTGCCCACTCTCCCCTTGCTGGTAACCGCTCTCACCGCCGTACCCCGTCAGAGTGTTATCCGAATAGTTTTTGGCATGGCTTTCTTCGCTTAGGCCAAAGCGGCCCCAGTCAATCTCCTTCTTCCCTCCAGCTTTGTTGTCCGTTGTGGGGCTGGGGTCGCCAATCAGTTTCTCCGATCCTTCCCCTCCAGTTCCGCCATTGTAGTCATCAGCCATTGTGTCTCAAATACTGAAGATACAAGACAGCAAAAACAAAAAGTTCAAAAGTTTAAGTTAACCTTCAGAAATGTTTAAAGTAAAATCAGGATGGACGAAGAAGTTTTTATTAAAATCTGAAATACATAGATTGTGCAGCTTCATTTTTTTTTTTGTTCTAAATGAATAGATCCCTAGTGATATTATTTCGCTTTCATACATTGCAATGTGCCCCCCCCCAAAAAAAAGGCCGATGAAGTGTAGACACTCAGCCTACATAATAAAATTTGCAACATTACAATATACTGCAATACACATTCATATCCAGAAAATCAAGTACTTTATCAACAATATCTCCCATAAAGTCATCTGACATCATTGCTAACTATAGCAACAGAACATGGGGGTGTTTCTATTAGTCAGTGCTGACAAGTTGTCAGCGCTGACAATTTCAGTAAAATCCTTGGTTTTGATTGGTTGAGACGCTCTTGTCACTGACTGTTACCATGGTAATTGTCAGCGACTGACAAGTTTTCAGCGCTGACAACATTCATAAAACGGTACCCATGCAGAAACAAACACACATTAATCATGTAGGCCTACATGTTTTAATTGATAATTTGATGTAACTAACATTTTGGATTGATAGATCCAAAGCCAAAGCCTTTATGCTTATTAAAAGCCTAACATTAAAGGAATAAAAAAAAAAGAATCTTGATCTCAATGACAATGAGTCAATCATTATTGCATGATGATGAATGATTGGGGTAAATGAGAAACTACATCCTATAAACGTACTAATAGAACACAACCACCACGACCACAACTTCACAAGCGCAAGCTGTACAAAACAGGTGATTTCGAGTATGATTCAGACCTACTGAGTACTGTAAAAAGTGATAAATATACACCCAGTGATAGGGTTTCTACAGCTGTAGACTGCAAATGTCGTGAACTTGTGTACAAATTATTACAATGCAATGCTATTGTACCATCATCATTTTAATAATAAACACTGTTATAATATGCATAAATAGGGCAGTAGCAGACGTACATGTCTATGGACGGACAGCGCGAGCGCGCGGTGCCGGTGACACCGATATCAAGCAGGGTATTGGCAGAGCGCATCACCTACTCCATCTCATGGGATCCCATTCCACACTGCCATACTATAATGGATGATGGCGATATCATCAACACAAAACAGATGACACGAATTCATTCATACCAGGATGAACTGAAAGACCTGAAATTTATGTCTTACCTTTCATATACAGACTGGCCGCATAATCATCTATTTGAAGTTGAATTTACTGCGGCATACAGACTGTAATTAACAGTTTCACCGACCCCTTGTCATTCTGGCCCGGGTCGAGAAGTCCGCATCCAATATTATTCTTCGATGCTTATGCGTAGCGAGCGCGCATACAGTATACGTACGACGTGGGTACGTCATACAAACACATGCAGTGAGTTTTCGTAGCTAAAAAGATGCAGAGTACGAGGAATCAATCAATCTTTGCCCAAAGAAGAAGAGGTAAGCACTATTTGGGCACCCGTCCCGCTTCATCATGAATATTCATCAGGCAGTAAGATACTGTGCTAGACTGTCCCGCTTCATCATGAATATTCATCAGGCAGTAAGAACCGCTGGATACGCGTATACGCGCCATAGAATGTAAAACGTATTGCCGGGAAATATAAAAATCTCGAAAAATTACATCAACGGGAGATGTTAAAACGTCTCGCCGGGAGATGGAAAAATGTTCAGTTTTGCCGGGAAATGTAAAAACGCTGCCGAGAAATTCCATCGTATTACGGATACATGTTGATGATGAATATTCATGATGAAGCGGGACGGGTGCCCAATTAATAGTGCTTACCCAAAGGGGACGGGCTGTGATACAGTAGTCCCCGCATAATCGGAGACCACTGATAATCGGGTAGTTCGTTCAATTCTTGACGTACAAGCCAGGACCGACTTGTAAACTTGAATAAACAGCTCCGATGCGTGTAAGTTTTATAGCCGGGTAAAGTTGGATCATTATGGGTAAAGGCATTTCGGCAAAACGGAACGAAATCTCCAGATACATCTTTTCTATTCTCATAATTTTCCACAGAAAGTCTGTGAAAAGGATGTATAAAAATATCCGCCTAGACGTTCTAATTTCAATTCCGAAGAAACTGCGAGGGTGCTTAGAACAAGGGCGCTTACAGATTGAAGTTTAAGTAATCACGCGCTCCACCACAGTACAAGGGTGGAACCAAGAATTCCGTAAAGGGAGGGGGGGGGGCGCAAGCAAAAATATTTCTTGTGCCACCAGTTAGCGGGTCTGATCAGCTGACAAGAAAAAAAAAGGGGGAGGGGCTCCTGTGCCGTTTCTTCTCAGGGTGTCATCTCTTACATACACAAGCAAGCAAGCAACAAAAAAAAAAAAAAAAAGGCTTTAACGCAATTTTCTGGCGCAACAACAATCGAGAATTAACGTGGGGGGCGCAAGCATCCCTGTTCATTCTTTTCTTTTTATTTCTTTTGTTTAAAGAAAAAATAAAGGGAGGGAGCGCATTCACGGAACGCCAACCCTCCCCCCCCCCCCTCCCCCATCCGCCACTGCTGTGAGGCACAAGAGCAATAGATTTGTTGATCGCCAACATAGCGGCCATATTTCTGTTGATTGTGAACGGTTGCAAATTATTTTTTAAAAAAGTCGAGTTTGGAGCGCACTCGCTAAATAACCCGCTATTTTGCACGTGTGAATGCAGCTTTAAAGAATCCCAGTCATAGTTGCAGGAGGACGCATGTGGCTGCAATGAAAGAAAAGACCCAAATGATAATGTTGATTGAGTGAAAGTAACAATGTTAGAAGAACTCCGTGATCAATAAAAGTTTAAGGAAGATTGGTCCGGTTAGCGATTGAAAAGTTACGAATTTTTAGAGTTGCAGTGCTGATATCGCTGATTACTAATCCTACAATAAAGAATAAAGACAATTCAACATTATTCACTTTTCAAGCTTCATGAACGAGCGCCTTTAAGTCCTCTTCGGGGGAATGGTATTGCCACATAATGTCAGTAACAAGGCCGATGGAGCAGTGAGTTTCACGGAAAATAGATTTGTTGAATTAGAATGTTGCTGTTGCTGCATCATGGCCGGCGGAACGGGAGGGGGGGGGGAGGGGGAGGGGGGGGGCAGGGGGGCTATCCCTCCTTTCCCCCCCCCCCACACACACACTTTTTGTGCACCATAACAAAGGAATACATAAGGTGTAATGACTTTGGGCCCCCTACTTTTTTGAACCCGATAGTAAGTACGTAAGTGGCACTAAAAAGAAATAGATAGAGATCTCGTGAGCGCGGTAAAGTTATGTTTTTGCGCCCCCCCCCCCTTTTTTTTTTTTTTTTTTTTTTTTTGCTTTTCAGCTGAAGAAACACGGAAGTGGAAGTGGACTTTTTTTCTCTCTCTCTCTAGTCTTCTTATCCAGCAAAGGATAGTGTCACCGAATCTTTGAAAGCATTCATAACTTCTTGAAGGGATTGTCAGAGGGGAAAACTGTTCTGCGCATGTGCAAACTTGCTCAAAATTGACGCGCGCGATTGATCAATCTGTCGTCTGAGTTCACATGGTCGGTTCTTGGCTACTTGCGTCAGCTCCATCCTATTATTCACGATGTAGAGGGCTCACACCCGTAAATACAATGGAATATCCCAGACCGCTTCACAATTTGGTACCAAAGATACCAAAATAAATGAAGAAAAAAAAATAATTAAAAATCAATGATGTAGTTTGGCAAAAAACTGAATAGCTGTAGATATTGAGTATGAATTCCTCTACAAATTGCATTTTGGATGGAAGATGAAAGCTTTTCTGGTGGAATTTGAGAGGGCTATATTTCATTGGGTACGTGTACGGAAAATGGGTGATTTTTTGAGTGACAAGAACTCGTAGTCTGGCTTTGCGGACCCCTGGACAGAATTTGGACTGAAGAATCCACCCTGAAAATTTGATGGATGGAAGGGTATATCTCACTTATCCAGGTTAGTGAAGCTGAAACATCTCATTTTCTCCCAGCTATTTTACAGAAATTTTTGAAATTTGATTTTAACACACATCCCTATGGGGAAATATTTATGGGTGTGAGCCCTATAAAGAGGGCTACTCTGCAGTGATCATTATTATGGGGGCGCTATTTTACTTTTTTCGCGGTTCCGTCTTAGCGTGAACTTTCAAATAAACTTGCAATTTCACACAAATTCATAGGCTTTGTTCATATTAGAATCTTGGAAAGGACAAAATGTGAGAATTTTGCTCATTCCACAACGAGGAATGCAACAAAAGCAAAAAGAAATTCCATACGCTGCTTGCGGCAAAGCAAGCACTTCGGATGTCTAAGTCTTGAAAATTGTGGATGATTCGGCGAAGGTTTTACAGACGTCATCATAATGGACCAATCTAACAGCAGCAGACAACGTGTCACAGCTAATAAAACACAAATCATAAGTGCATCATTGCTACTAAAGAAGTGCACGTTTGTATTGTGCTTCGGTTTACGCTAATAATTGTGATATTTTTCGAAATAAATGGTGGCACAGAACGCTACTTATTGGCTATCATAGTGCCCAGCTTAGAAACCATTACTGCAAGGGCCATCGCATTCTTTATTAATAGTTTGAAAAGCCCGTCTAAAGATGGTAAGTTAATGTGACTGACAGCAAACCACCCGAATACAGGACTCCCAAAGGGGATGACTAGTAACTGATCAGTGGGAATCAGTGGGAATGCTGGGGGATGACTGTTCCGATTCTTGTGGATTCATTTAAGAGTACATTATTATATCTACTGTTGTGTGAAAATGTTTTGCTTCAGAACGGTCTCATATTCAAGTAATGTGCAGTTTACCCCATAACTGTATACAGGCATGCTAGCCTGGAAACATTAAACTGCACATTATACTATACTAAATATTATAAAAACTACAATCACATGTACACAATTAAGCAAGTCAAAACGGGAATAAGAAATCATTACATTATTTCGCGTCATGTGTGTGTGTGTGTTTTTTTTTTTTCAGAGGGACCTATTATAATGATTGCAGCAAGACAAATCCAATAAAAATGAAATTATTATTGGATACATTGTTGTCTTGGTGCAATAATTCTCCGATTCACGGTGTCATGTATTACACAAATATTCTTACATGTTCTTCGAATACAAAAAAGGAAATATCATACAAATCAGCTTGATTTATTCAAGCATGCTAATGATATGAGAAATACATGGAAAGTTATTATGAATATATCTGGAAATACTTCTAAAGTTTCAAAAATAAGATGGGGTAATGTTATCAGTGAGAAGTCAATTGATATAGCTGAAACTCAGTTTAATGAGTATTTGTCATTTCTGACCTGGAACGGGGTGTGACCCCAAAGGACCCTTTCCGGGTAAGTTTTGACCCTGATGATTTAAGAGTGTATCTAACAGAAAACAATTTGTGACTTTTAACAGCAGAAACTGTCAGATGTTATATAGCTATTAATTGCGGTGTTCCACAAGGTAGTTTATTAGGCCAACTGCTCTTTATAATTCATATTAATGATTTTCACAGATCTTCGAAAATATTATCGTTTATCCTGCTTGCAGATGATTCTAATCTTTTTTTTTTTTCCGCCCATCCTAATCCTCATATACTGTACTCTTCTACATACCCTGAATTCAGAATTGATAGAAGTTTCGCCACTGGATTAAGGCTAATAAACTTTCGCTTAATGTTGCTATTCAAATCCAAATTTATAATTTTCAGTAGTTCAATAGAAATACTGCCTGGGGACATATTTATCGATAATATTCTTCTTGAACAAGTCAATAGTATAAAATTTCTTGGCATTTGTGTTGACAATATAAACTTACATGGAGAGATCATATGTCAATGTTCTCTGTAAAACAATTTCACGAAATATAGGTATGATAAATAGACTTAAATATTTTTCCATCTTCCACATTAACTATGCTTTACCCCAGTTTTCTTTTTACCGTATGTGAATTATGGAATTTTAGTGTGGGGCAACACGCATCTATTCCTTTTGGAAAAACAAAATTATTATTGCGAAAAAAAAAAAAGTCGTTGCGAGTAATCTCTAACTTAATCCGCGTACTCATACTGATAATTTGTTGTGTGATGATAAATTATCAAAGATATTAAATGATTTATATTTATTTCAGTTGGGTCAATTTATGCTGAAATATAATAACAAAAGTTTACCACATATATTTGATCAAATCTCTCGACGCAATGATGCGGCACACAATATCCTATACTCGACGTTCCAGTGAATATGGTTACTATTACTATGTACAATTCTCGCCCAAAATACATTTGTTTTCACTGGCCCGAGGTTCTGGAACACCCTTGATAATACGAAAGCGAAATTCTGTTATAAGTGCGACTGTAGACGAGCTGTGGCTCTCGAAAGTGACAATACCATGGTGATAATGGTGTGTATGTGATTCAAATAGGTGCTTAATTAGTTTGTAGTGTATGCGTATAACCTGGGCTCAATTCGGAGATATTTAACTAGATCAGCAGCAGGAAAGCTGATGCATACTCTTATTTCGTCTCGTCTAGATTTCTGCAATTCTCTGTTTTGCAGCCTTCCACAAAAAGAACTCAGTAAACTGCAACGTCTTCAGAATTGTGCCGCTAGATTACTTACTTTCAAGAAGAAAACTGTGCATACTACCCCAATACTTCGGTCCCTACACTGGCTTCCTGTAGAAAAACGTATTAACTTCAAGATTCTTCTTCTTGTTTACCGTACATTGCACAAATTTGCCCCTGTCTACCTTCAAAATACTCTTCATCTTCACCAACCACCACGTAATCTCCGTTCATCAAACTCGCTAAAATTACAGGTACACGTTTGTACCTCGAATCAAGCATATAGCCTAATTGGGGGGTTCGGGCTTTTTCATATATGGGCCCAAAACAATGGAATGGCCTACCAAAATCTCTTAGAGAAACATCTTCCATTGATGGTTTCAAAAAGAATCTCAAGACATATATTTTCAATTTAAATTGACAATATTGTATACCTGTTTGTATAGTATGTGTACGTATATAGGCCTATTGTTTGTTGGTTTATTGTCTTATTATTTTCTGTGATACTGTTGTAACGTGACACAATAATTGTACTCTGTTCTATAGCGCCTTGAGTATCTTTTTTAGGTAGAAATGTGCGCTTTATAAGAGTCTCACTAATATAATTATTGTTATTATTATGTGACATGCAGTAAAGAAAGGTATCCTCGATCCGGTCAATCGGGGAGAGGCCATAGGCCCTAGGCCCTAATCCGCCTTTTAATCGGATAAGAGAAGCGCTGATCGACACTACCCGATTAAAGCAGAGACGACTGTACAAGAAACCGTTCCTCATGCACAGCGCCCACGGAAGTCTACATCATAGCAATGTAACTACACAGCCTAGTCGCTAAAAAAAAAAAAAAACACGGCGTCTGGTCACTAGCACTGAGGGGATTGGAAGTAGATGTACGCGCAACCATAGACCCACATGCATAGTTCTGTGTGTTGAAGCCATTGTTGTATCATTGGTTGAGTGATCCTCAATGTCATTATGTTCGAAATTTGATTTAGGTGTCATATTTATGAATAGAAAATTAAAATATTAGCATTTAAAAATAAATTTTGATCTAGTTATTTTTTTTACATTTAACTATTCCTTTATTGCTTCGCTACCTGCAAAATATTTTCCAAATCAATCTGAATAGTTCCATGTATATCGGCAACGCAACTGATAGGATTCTCTTTCCACGGTCCCTGCGGAAGGTATGTAACTCCTGTCAATGTAAATCATGAATTTTCGTTAGTTTTTCTCCTATTTGCGGTTTCATGAATAATTGAATAAAGTTGTAGTGCAGGGAATAGCACGGAAGCATAATCAGATCGTTCATTATGCAACTAACTGTCTGTGTTATGTTATATTTACGTACAAATTCGTACCAAGTTATGAAACTTTCATTCGACCGACCGCGACAACTTCGCGGCCAGGGCAGAGGGCCACGTAGGCAGTAGGACGTATGGTGGTGTGTTGTGGCCATGGCCGATGGCCTTTGCCTGTATGTGAGGCGTGTATGCGTGCGTGAGCTGCGGTGTGGTGACGAGGTCCTTGCTAAACCCGAGATAGATGCAGAGAGGTATAGGAAATATAGTCTCTTCCCACCTCCTTGGTTATCCCACGAATGTCTGTACTATTAATACTACAGCAGCTCTGCTGTTGAGTATACTATTACAACTCGTGAATTCAGCCTCACACAGGCACAGTGCACTGACTGTGGTCTGTGTGGCATTCAGTGCGGCGGTACTAAGCGTGCTAAGTAAGTAATCATACCATGATCATGATCATCATCATCTAATCTGTACGGGAGTGTAGGTAGGTCCTGTCAAGTCTCCCGGTCGTCGGCGCTTGGTAGCACAAGTACACAACAGTCTGTAATGATATCAAGCGTGGGCGTGGATGTTGTTGGACAATTTCAAAATGTTTGTCTGACCAGAACGTGTCTAAACGGTGTTTGCAAGAAGCTAGTGGATATCACAAGTGATGATGTAGGCAAAGTGGTCCATGTCTGGATGACTCTTTTGCTAAAACAGTTGCTGCTGGTGTTCAAATGACAATGGGTGGCAAATAATTTAAAAGGATGGCCTCTCGTTCCACGATAGAGCGTCTAGATTTCTACTGTGATTGTACAAAGAAGGACTGTGGGTTGATTCTGTCTAGATGTCTATACCATGTAATATTTTGAAGACCTGGATCATGTCCATCCCCTCTTTCCCTCCGGTAATGCAACGAATAAAGATTAAGCTTCACAAGTCTCTCTCTGTAAGAAAGGGTGCTGAGTCTAGGAAACAGTTTGGTTGTTCTGCGCTGAACAGCTTCGATCCTCCTGTCATCTGTCATAAACCTGGGTTTCCATAGGACACTGCAATATTCCAAATGCGGTCGGACCAAAGCCTTGTACAGTGGCAGGAAAATATCAGGTCTGACGTTAACGAAAGCACGTTTAATAAGGCCTAACATTTGGTTAGCCTTCTGGATAGATGAGGAGATGTGTTGGCGAAAGTTGAGCTCACTATCAATCAAAACACCCAGGTCCTTTTCACAGCTGGCATCATCAAATGTAACATTCTCAATTGAGTAGGAACAGTGTATGTTGTTATACCCAATGTGAAGGGTTTCACATTTCTGAGAGTTAAGAGGGAGTTGCCAGGTTAATGACCATTTTTCTACACCAGTCGGGTCCTCTTGCAATGATCGGCAGGAGTCAATATCCGGTACTTTCTCATGTAGATAAGTAGGAATAGATAAAACTGAAAAAAAAAGCACAGCTTGCCAGTGGGGCCAGGGCTGGGCTTTATATAATAATAACTTTATATAGAATTCTAAGTATTAAAACGTTAGGAGTTTCCAGACTCCTTTTGTTAGATGAAAGAGGAACTAGACCAAGGCGCTATAAACCACCTAAATTAGAGACCAGATCCTGGGGTCTATAAAGTTTGTAGTCGCCATTTGTGGCGTGGTTGATGCATGCTGCTGCATTAAAGATAATAAAAAGTTTTGGTACGTCAAAAGTTTCCCTGAATTTCTGTGTTTCAGGTTAAAGTATCTATCATATAACTAACACTGTGAGACTTACTCGCCCCAAAGTGCTCTCATTTCTTAGTAATCATGCAATTAACTGCGACCAGCAGCCCCATACGCATAGCGTAATGGGGCTTCGCATTGTAGCATCCAGGATCATGACAGATTTAGTATCTCGGGCAAATATCAACTTAAAATCCACAAAATTCTTCAATTTGAAGACTTACCAATTAAGTTGAAGTCTTGAAAACAGGCTTCGGGCAACGTTTGGTTCTGCCAATAGTCCCTTTCTGTTCGAATTGATGACTGAATGTGACTCTGTTGAGAGGACCGTGGGAGAGCTACATACACTGATTACTACGGCCAGCGCATACGCACACATCACATGCGAACAAATTTCAAATCCATGAACGGATAAGATGTTTGTGTGCGCATGCGCTGCCCGTCAATTCAGTGTACGTAGCTCTCCCAAGGTCCTCTCGACCGAGTCACATTCAGTCATCAATTCGAACAGAAAGGGACTATTGGCAAAACCAAACGTTGCCCAAAGCCTGTTTTCAATACTTCAACTTAACTGGTAAGTCTGTAAATTGAAGAAATTTTTGGATTTTAAGTTGATATTTACCCGCGATACTAAATCTGTCATGATCCTGTAAGCTACAATGCGAAGCCCCATTGAGCTATGCGTATGGGGCTCCTGGTCGCAGTTAGCTACACAGTATGCGTATGGGGCTGCACGCTGCTGGTCGCAGTGATATTCGCACAATACGTGTACTACCTCGCCGCCGCCGTACGGCGGCGGCTCTGGTACGAAACCATTATTGCATGATTACTGAGACATGAGAGCACTTTGGGGCGAGTAAGTCTCACGGTGTTAGTTATATGAAAGGTACTTTAACCTGAAACACAAACTAAGACAAGGAAATTCAGGGAAACTTTTGAGGTAATACCAAAACTTTATATTATCTTTAACTGCATTATATTACGAGTAGACGTCTAGTGGATAGTGGGAGTTTCTACATTTGTGGGCGCTGTTTTAAAATTTCAGTGTTGGTGATTGATGTTCTACATTATGAGAGTTTCTACAGTTGTCATGTTTGTGGGCATTTCTACATTTGTTGGTTCAACAGTCCTTCATTGGCTCAGGCTCAGCTTCAGCTCAGGTTGACTTAATACTCTAAAATTTCTTCTTTTTTTCTTATTTTTCTTGACTCGTTGCTATTATTAATGCTGGTCATGCTGACAGCAGCAAAGCAGTGCAGTGCTGCACATACGCCACTGGCACTGCTCTAATCTGCTTCTGCTGGCCATACATGGTCGAGTCATACTTGTAATCGAAGTTGACAAAAGAACATTCCAACAAAACCAGGTTGATGTAGGCTCAGTGTACGGACGCTTGAATCCCCTGGCTTTGAACTGAACTGCCCTATTACATGTGGCTTGAATTGTAGACTGAAACTTAGAACAATATGCTCCCCAGCAAGACTATTTTTTGCAAAATTTCTGTAACAAATGGAATAACTTAAACTTATAACAACAGAAGTGAAGTCTATATCTAGGCTCTGTCTAGGGCTTGTAGGCGTAGTTCTGTGAAGTCTAATGCAATTTTGTACATCCTTTTTTTTTTTGTCTCGAATCCCTCCATGTACTGTGATTAGCTCTCAAACTACACTGCAGTCAACAACAAACTTGTGTATCTAGCCTGGCTCTAGGCTAGTGTTAGTAGACAATTCTGCTGTTAGGGCAGTCATGTACTGGCCACCGTACTTTTACTTGAGGGACGTATAAATGTAGGAACCTTCATCAAAGTAGGCAGTGTATACAGCTCAGAGATAGTGCACCATGTTTGTTTTTCTTTGTACAGTTTTGGACTTTTCATATACAGTCAATTGAGCCATCATGAAGTGCACTGGCATACCATTGTCAAGACATCGTTACAGAAATTAAATACTGTAAAACATGATATTCGCGGCATGAAATTTGTGCGAATTAGAGCTGACAGCCTCTTTCGTGGCATGAAATTTGCGTGAATTACCACTGGCATTCAATGCATATGGACCCTTCTGTAGACAAACTTCCACATGCTTTTTAATTTTACGAAACTTGGCGCTAGCGAAAATTCGCGAAATTAAAATGCATGCAGACATTCCTCGTTTTACAGTAGTGCCTCTGCCACATGAGCTCTTCATGTTGTATGCAATAGTGAGAATTGAGATGGCAAAGAATCATGTACATGACAGGGTTGTGAGTGCAAGCAATGTCCAGATTGTGGTGCTTGCCCTATCGTTGAGCCTCATGATGTTGGAGTGAGTCTAACACATTGATAATTTGTTTCTCGCTATTTGCAGGTTTTCCAGCGTAGCCAAGAAACTCAGGTTCCACAGCCACCATGAAGACCGGGTCTTCATCCTACGTCCCCCAGTTCTTGGGCAGGATGTCGTATGAGAAGCAGGAAACACTCCTGAAACTATTCATCCTGGTCTTCTGCATGATTCTGTGTAAGCCTTGGATCAACTTCATTTCTTGATATCTTTTCTTACACTAACAATATCCTCAGGTATACACTACTAAAGTGTAAGTTGATATAATTATTGATTGGTGTGTATTACTAAAAGGCTCATCCTAAAAGTGATGGACTTTACTGAAGCTATAAATAGGAAGCTACGCAGCAACTACATATGATTTTGTCTGTTGGAAGTGTGTATTTTCCATGCTTGACTGTTTGAAATGTATTCCTTTGAGATTGCAGTGAAGCATGTCATACTGATGCCATACCATTGATCCTACTGATGACTCATATTGAGTACTTGAGTACAAGGATTTAGTATAGGTGACCTGGTCATTTACTATGTGTGTCCACTGTGATAATGGACTTATATCAGTGTGTTAAGTTCAGGGAAGTTTTGAACATCCTTTCCCATATCATTTTCTTTTACAGATTCGTTATTGTCAAATGAAAAATTTTGATCAATTTTATTTCACAAATCTTGACAACATAGTCTGGGAGGAATAAGAAATGAAGTGCAGCAATTGCATTGTAGCTGGTAATATTGATGCCACATGGAATTGTTAAGTATGTACCGCCGTTTTTCTTCATGATGATAATGTTGATACAAGAACTAGTTGCATTGAGTTTTTTGTAACGATTTACTTCTAAACAGCCTTCTCGACACGTCTGTTCTCTGTCCTGCGCTTTGAGAGCGTCATTCACGAGTTTGATCCCTACTTCAACTACCGCACCACCCGCTTCCTGGCGGAAGAGGGCTTCTACCGCTTCCACAACTGGTTTGATGACAGGGCGTGGTACCCACTAGGCCGTATCATTGGTGGAACGATCTATCCAGGTGAGTAGTGCCTCTCCTTCTTGAAATAACAGCATTGATCAAAGAGGAGTTCATATTCTTTGCAATGTGTACTATCAAATGTTTTCAGTTGCAGATGAAGCTGTGTTCGATGAACAATGGCCTATGCAGGACTACTGATTGAATTTCATGGATGTGATTTTGTGTGACCACTATACATTTTATCACACATGTTAACTTTGAAGCACTTTCACAGTTTGTGAGTTGTAAGAAACAAGCTTTTATCCAGATGTTTTCCAGTTCATGTCCTTGTTTTTGAGAGACACCGATGTTAGTAAAATATATAAAGATCATGTAACAGGTATTTTTTTATTCATGTCAAACATCTACCATAACAAATCATATAGGAGAAAACCCCCACATTTACTGTTGAATGAACTTGTTCTTGACTACAAGAAAAATTGTGCACGTTTACATCATTTCATAATAAGAATTTGTGGACTTCTTCGTCATCTCCAGTCAAACAGAATCAATTCGCACCAGGGAAAGTACAAGGAATGAACAGTGGTGTTGCAACTGTAATGTATTCAGACTTTATGCATGCCATGTCCAAAAAGTTACCCTTAACAACCACGAAACTGGCCAGAGGCTTGCCCTACCTAGCAACAAGTAAGTGAATTTTCACCTATGGAATTTCATGGTAGGGAGCAGGTGAATGAAACGCCTTGATAATCGGCTGTAGGAGAAGAAACATCCATAAATTACAATATATTACTGAAATGGTATACTATGTACAGTTCTCACATGTGAGACTCACTCACCCTGGTGCATTAAAAGTTTAACCATGAGCATACCAATATGAGCATGAGAGGGATGTATCGAGGGCACTTACATACTACACATAATGACCACATCTTTTCTGCTACCCATGTTACACAGGTCTGATGTTGACATCCGCCGTCATCTACCATGTCATGAACTTCCTGCACATCTCCATTGATGTCAGGAACGTGTGCGTGTTCCTGGCCCCGCTGTTCTCCTCCCTGACCACCATCGTGACGTACCACCTCACCAAGGAGCTCAAGGTTTGCGGCTATTATACGTTCCTTTTTTTTTCACTCATCGATTTGTTTATTTTGTGTATTTTCAATCTCCAGTCATGATTGTTGTGGGGGAGAAAACCAATGTCCTTGCATGTTGAGGATCTGAGAATTGTAGGAAACTGTCCAGCTACATTTACATTTGAATTGTGGGACCGTGGCTTTTTAGCAGGCATTTTGATCAGTAGATAGACCAAGATGTTCCCTCAGTCTTTATGTACCCAAGATGAAGGACTTGCACTTTCAAGGAAGGGAAATATGTATACTTGGACTTTTGTTCATATCTATTATACACAAGCAATAACGTTTCCATCTTGTGATGATCACAAAGTACAGCCTTATACTGCTCTCTTGGAGGAGTTATGTTTCAAGGAAATGAGAAGTTCTGTAAAACCCTCCTATGTAAATGGATTTTGCTGGCATGATCTGTGCTTTTGTGTTGCACTTGATATTATGTGTGCAGAAAGGTAGCCTCCTTCATTTGATTGACTGAGCCTTCTTCGTGTGAATAAAACAGAGGGATGCCAGTTTGAGTATGAACAGTCGGTGAGCTTCAACAGAGTAACAATTTCCAGTGACAGCCAATACCAGGGGGGCGTTTCATCAACGAGTTCGTCGGAGGTTTTCACCGACGAATTTGCTATCAGCCAATCAGACGCAAGGATTTACACTGACAACTGTTAAAAGCTAATGAAATCCTTGGTCTGATTGGCTGACAGCAAATTTGTCGGTGAAATCTCCGACGAACTCGTTGATGAAACGCCCCCCAGAACTTTAAACCGTTGAGGATGGGCTGATTTTGCTACAACATGCATTTCCCATAGACACTAACCTGAGTATACTTGGGACTCGTCCTCAACGAGTTGAGTAAGGCATAAGATCGTAGTCTGCGTATAATGATAACGTTGGTTTAATAATTAAAGTGCTTGGTAATGGGTATAGGTATAATGCAGGGTACTCTTTACCAATTGTTAGCTAGCCAAAGGCAATTAAAATGCACAAAAGTGTGTGAATGGGTGCTTCCCTGTTGGAAGTAATGGGCCCTTCTGGGCAAGTGAGATATGAATTAAACTTACGTACTATCAAAACATTTTTATCTAACTGTACCACCCTAGCCTTAATAGTTGTTTGAATATGCACTGCCAGCCAAGCATTGTGTGAGGCTTCTGCATGAACCAGAACATCTTTTCTTAACTGTTCAGGACACTGGAGCTGGTCTCGTGGCTGCAGCCATGATCTCCATCGTCCCTGGCTACATCTCCCGTTCGGTGGCCGGTTCCTATGACAACGAGGGTATCGCCATCTTCTGCATGCTGCTGACCTACGCCCTGTGGATCAAGTCGGTCAAGACGGGCTCCATCTTCTGGGCAGCTCTCTGCTCCTTGGCCTACTTCTACATGGTGAGAATGGCTGCAGTTTGAGTTTCCTGAAAGATGAAAAGCTTTTGAAGATACTGGATGATCTTGTATAGTTTGAGTATAGCATTGGTATTTTGTTTTCTGTGCCTCCATCTATAAGGGTACCAGATCTCTTTTGCCTCGTACAAAAGTGTCTTTGGATGTGGTACCCAGGTATTGATTTTACTCTGTCCCGTAATCTACCGTTTAATCGTGTGGGGACTTGCAATATTGGATTAAATGAGCTACTAAATTTGAACTCTTGCGAAAAGAACTTACATCGAGGCATGTTAAGCTGGTATTTGTGAGTGATATTTTTGCCGAGTATGGTTGATAATAATACCTGGTTTAGTTGATGTCACCAAGAAGAAAAACAAATGATAGAAAATGAAGTGAAACCATCTTTGAAGATGCTGCTGTAATTATAGATAGCCATCTGTAAGAAACATTTGTACACTAACAATGGGGAGCTGCTGTGGCTCATTGGATAGTAGAATTTACAGTCCGACCTCTCCTATCCAGCCTCCCTTTATCTGGATCTCTCTTTTATCCTGATACGATCTTGGGGTGATTTTTTTTTTTCCCCAATGTAATAATTACGGGGAAAATGGCAATTTTCAAACCCAAACAAACTTCCTGCGTAAACTGAAATGAATAACATATTATTCCAAACAGATTGATTAAAATCATGTGCGAATAACAAAAAAAAAAAAGTGTAGCAAAAAAAAAAAGCTGCTGAAAACTGCTTATCCAATAGTGGCGAGCCAATAGAGTGAAATAGAGTCCAAAGGGGCCTGAGCTTTCGATCCTAGCAGAATTTTTGTCTGAGGCAAAATGACAAACAGGCAGGGACAAATTTTTCATTTTTATTATTATCATTATATTTACTATTACTTTTATCAATATTATCTTTATTGTTATTATTATCGTCATTATTATCATCGTCATCATTATTACATTATATTATTTTATATGTGACCCTGCACCACAAAACACACAAAAAGTCGCCAGACATGAAATTCTAGTTAAGAGCATATTCTGAAAGAGCAGACTTTAAGCTTTAAAATGATGTATTACTCAAATCAAATGGACTCTCCTAATCTATCTAAATATTGGAAATAAAGCACACACTCAGGAATAGTGTGAACTGAGAAAAGAGGCTCTGAAGCACAGTGTCTATTCAAGCGCTTAATCTTTACCAAGCCATGCTGGTTGTGCGATGAATGGGAGAAAAAACAGGATGTAAACCACCAGGGTAACAACAATGAAGAGATCATCAGATTGAACTGAAATTAGGCATGCCTTATTAACACATTCTGTCCTTAATTAATGCCAACTTTCAAAGTAATAGCATCATCCTTTCAAAAGTTATAGGAGTTGAAAGTGAAAAGTGAGTACGAGGTTTTTAAGAAATGAAAAGGGGACTCTAAATAAACACTTATTCACACTTTTCTGCCAAAAGAATGCTCAAGATAAACTGCTAAAAAAAAACCCACACACTTTCCTGCCCATTTTATGATCCCAAATTTTAGCATAATGTCGAAGAAGACTTGCTCTTTCAGAAAATATGAAAAAGTCACGATCGACTCTGTTGACCCATTTCACCTATTTCCAGTCCTCACACAAAATCCGTGTGTGCGACTTTTTGTTCGTTTTGTGATGCACGGTCACATATACACTTTGATGCTTTTGATAACTTGTATTTGTCGGTTGACTTACTTTCATTTTGTTGCCTCTTGGTACACCAGGTAAGGGCTTGCTGCTTGCTCCACCCCCCCCCCCTTTCACTCATTTCTTTTCTTTTCTTCATTTATCCCTCTGTTGTTCCTCATCTTGTTTGATGTTGCCTCCCTATTCATCCTGATCCTTCAAAGGTTGCCCCTATGGTCTCCGGATCACTACCGACCCTCCTCTGCCTTTTGTCTGTCCACCCTCCTGTAATCCCCCTCCCTTTATACCTGTTGGGCTCCTTGCCCATGAACTCCTACCCTCCCCTTTTGTTTTCTTTGTTCTGTGTCCCTAGCCCTCCCCTGACTGTTCTTCTTGTGTGTAGTCATTATTATGTGATTGCTGTCCCTGCCTGTTTGTCATTTTGCCTCTGACAAAGATTCTGCTAGGATCGAAAGCTCAGGCCCCTTTTGGCTCCAACAAAAAAAAAAAGAAAGGAGAGTTTCTGTGTATGCTACATTCAGTACATTACACGTACATGTACAATGTGCATGTATAGCTTCCATTGGTAGGCAACTGCGTGGATAAACCATTGAGTCTCCCATATCAGGCCAAATCCCCCGCCCGGATGAGCGCCAGTCCGGATAGGAGAGGTCGGACAGTAAAGATTATCTATCTTGAGGTCCGTGGTTAAGTCTTGTGGCTGCAGTGGTTGTACTCTCAGGCAAGGCACTGCGTCCCCAATGCAGAGACAGTGGGAAGGGACTTGAAAACAGTCCTGTTGCTACTTTTTATGCCTCCGCATGAAGGGTGCCAGAGGCATTGTTCTCAAATGTAAACCAAAAGTTGCCAGACATGGATTGTAATTTAAGGGCAGATCCTGAAAGCGCAGACTTGAAGCTTCAAAATGATGTGTAACTTTATAATTCAACTGATCTCACATGACCTATCTAAGTATTCAAAACAAAGCCACACTCTGGAAAACTGTGTAGTAAGAAAAGAGGCTTTGAAGTGTAGCATCTATTCAAGGACTTAATCTTACCAAGCCATGCTGGCTGTGTTATGAGCAATGAATGGGACAAAAAGCAGGATGTAAACCATAGTAGCAACAACAATGAAGGGATTATCAGATTAAGCTGAAATTGAGCATGCCCTATTGACACATTCTATCCATGACCAATGCCATCTTTCAAAGCTACATGTATTAAAACCATCACCCTTTCAAAGGTATTAAGAGTTGATAGAGGAGAGTGTGCAAAGGATTTTGAACCCATTGAGGACGATTCCCAATTTATACATGATGTATACTTGGGTAAATGTCTATTGGAAATGTGCATTGTAGCAAACTCCGCCTGTCCTCAATGGGTTAAGAAATGAATAGGGGCCTCTTTGACATACATACCTAATCAGAACCTAAAATGTGTTGAACTAGAGAAAGTGCTGAAAATACAACTTCCATTAGTTTTATGATATTAGACTTTGAAAATATTGGAGAGGAAGAATTGCCCCTTCAGAAAACACGAAACCTCAAGATTGATCCGTTTCACCTATTTTGAGTCATCGCATACAATCAAGGCATGTGATTTTTTGTTGGTTTTGTGATGCATGGACACATACGACCATTTTATCTTCGGTTTCCATTCAACAGGTTTCCTCATGGGGAGGTTACGTCTTCCTCATCAATCTGATCCCGATGCACACGCTGGCCCTGATGGCCACAGGGCGCTTCACCCACCGCATCTATGTGGTCTACTGCACCGTCTACTGCCTGGGCACCATCCTCTCCATGCAGATCCCCTTCGTTGGATTCCAGCCGGTCCAGTCCAGTGAACACATGGCGGTGAGAGCACAACGATAGACGTGGATGGCGAGAAAGTATTGAAATGGAATGATACCCCAATTATGAGCGAGGATTGAGTGAATGCAGCAATTTTATTAGAACACATCATGATCTGGATCACCACCAAAAACTGATGACCAGGGGCCCGTTTCATAAAACTTGCCATCAGTGACAACTGCCACATTTCTATGACAAATTTGCTCTCAGCCAATCAGATGCAAGGATTTCAGTAGCTTGTCACATCTATGACAACTTGTCACTGATGACAAGTTTTATGAAACGGGCCCCAGTTCGTATTGCCACTTTTTACGTGTCCTGAAAATTTCATGAAGATCTGAATCACCACTGAAAACTGATGACCTGCTCCTTTTGCCACAAAATAATGGACCTATCCTGAAAATAACATCACAGTCCAATCATATCTGCCCAGGTTATGTTGCCACCAGACAAATATACACGAAACACCAGCCAAACACTTCATTGCCAAAGGTAGTAAATTGAAAGATAAATCTCTCTAGAACTATTTTGTAGAAGAAAACTAGTCTGTAACATTATCCTGGCCTTGTTAATAAAAACAAAAATAAAAGCCCGTAATAATTAACATACAAGAACAGTTAAGTACACACAGCCCTGTCGCTGTACAGAAGTCGCAACATTGCTATACAGACTGAGTGTGAAAAACCAGCTGACTCAGAATGATGACACTGACTGATATTGAATTCGTCACATGTTTTGTACCTCAGACCCATTATGCACTATGATGATCTTAATCAATTAAGCTTCTGATTGGTGTTATCAATATTGACACACACACAATTTACATCTTACCCAAAACAAAGATAATATGCTTCATCTGCACACTGTAGATCACATTTCTCCACATGGTAATCACTTATTGTGCCATTGGAAGGGTCATCGTAAATGGCCGCCCTGCGCACTGTAGTATGTGCGGAAGGTTTGTCCAACACTTTCGACACACATGCTGCGCATATTACGGAACACTGGCCATTCATTTTAAAACCGTTATTTTGAATAAATGCGGCGATGGTCAGGTGTGGCATTGTGATTAAAAATTGAAACTATGCGCTGTGGACATTGCACATGGGCACGCTATAGATTGATACTCTAGTCCAGGCTTTTTATTCCATATGAATATTTACATAAAATTTGTGGTAGAACATGGATATTTTCAACAGTTTTGTAGCTGTATTGATGGTCTTCTATAAAAGTTGTATCTGGGCAATTACCCCCCAGATGGAAATTACCCCCCGGCTAAATACTGGTTAGTGGTAAGGTTAGAGTAAAGATTAGGGTTAGGGTTTGGTTTAGGGTTAGGAGTTTGGGTTAGGGTGATGATTAGGATTAGGACTAGGGTTAGGTTCAGTGTTAAAGTTTGGGCTAGGGTTAGTCTTATAGGTTTACGATTAGGATTAGGATTGGGGCCAGGGGAAGGGTCTGGGGTAATTGCCCAGGGGATAATTGCCCTAGACCCATAAAAGTGTACGAGGAGCATGTCGGTCTAACTAACAGTTTGTTACAGTACATGTTTCTCTGTCCTTTCTGTCCCTACAGGCCCTGGGTGTGTTTGGACTCTGCCAGGTCTACACGTTTGTGGAGTACCTTCGCTCACGTCTCAGCTCCCAGTATTTCATGGTGCTGGCCCGCAGTGCTGTGCTTCTCTTTGGGATAGCCATCACGGCTGCTGGGGCCTACCTCTCAGCTACTGGCAGTATCCTTTATCATGCAAAGCTGTTTAACTGTCACATGACTGTGCAAGACATTCCTTGAGAAGTTAGAAATCTCTTCTCCTGGCAAAATGATGTAAAGCCCTCCCAAAATTGGAGCTTTTAATCTTTTAACCCGTTGAGGATGGGCTGATTTTGCTACAACATGCATTTCCCATAGACCCCTGCCCTAGTATACTCCGGACTCGTCCTCAATGGGTTAATATCAATAAATTGATTTTATGAGCACAACCAGAGTTAAGAAATGTTTAAAATCATTAATTGAATGAAGAATCAGTATCTTCCATCTTCTTTCTGAAAACTCATGAATTGAATGAAGAATCAGTATCTTCCATCTTCTTTCTGAAAACTCATGAATTTTGAATTTAAGTAAATATTTGTGCCGAAAAGACAGGCTTGTGCAAAGTTGTGTTCCTAATGTAATTACCACCAATTTACTGTGATGCTGCTGTGTAAGTTTTGTAACAGCATCTGAAAAGTGTTGAATTTAAATGACTGATTGACTTATATGACATATCCACAACTAACATAGGAACCAAAATCGAAGGAATTTATAAGCATGAAACTGGCATTGTACTTTAAATGAAGAAACAATGGAGGATGGATATGAAATTTTCTTTTGGTGTGTAGAACCCTTTTCGCATATAGATCATGTAAACATCCTATGCATGTATGGGGGGGGGGGTGGGGTGCCAAATGTCCCTGATGTAATGCAGCTGAGTAGAAATTAGTCTGAAGTATTTCTCCTCTTTAGTTTTTTCCTGCATGAAAGTGGTGGTCAGAAACTCCCCCCTTGACAGATTTTGTGCTTACTCTTTCTCAATAAAGCTATTTAAATGATTATTGTGTTATTTTTTTTTTTGTCAGGATGTCATTGATTAGGTAAAGAAGTATTAATGGTTATTTCAGAGAAATCTTTTCACATGAGATAGGTCAATATTCACATTTCCAAAGAATTTTAGTGCACTTGCTACTTTCATAATGTCAAATGATAACATGAACCTGTCAAAAAAACCCTTGTAACCTCCGGATTTGTAATGTAAAATTGCAGTTGTAATGCTCAGAACTAGTTGTTGCTGTTTTCCAGTCTTTACGAGAATGTTATTGTTTTAAAAGAATTCAATAAGTTTTTCCTGAGCGAAGGTGGTGATTAGAAATCTCCCCCTGGACTGGGCGTTTCTACTCCCTGCTGGACCCCTCCTACGCCAAGAACAACATCCCCATCATCGCCTCCGTCTCTGAACATCAGCCGACTACGTGGAGCTCCTTCTACTTTGACTTGCAGATGCATGTCTTCATGTTTCCAGGTGAGCCGTTCAGAGTCAAACCATGCTTGAGTAAATCCATGTTAGTGTAAATACATGCCGATTTGAATTGATTTAAAGGGGCATAGTCCCGGTAGTATAGATGGCGCTGTTCATGATACTGCCGATCACCGTCAGCATTGATACGAAGGTTACCGAAGTTGAGCTGTCATCAAGAGTAAAGTGCATAGGTGTTGCTAAGTAACGTTGCCTCTGTTGTCTTCTTTGCGCATCGCGCAGTCTGTAGTAATGCCAGGGTGCGTGCATATGTGCTTGTTATTATGACATCACAAAAGAAGTTTGCTTAAGCTGTCATCCTCCTCAGCCGAATCATGAGCCGAACTGTGATCGGACCACTGACTACAGTGAATCGGACTTCTTCGGACTCGGGGAAAGTGGGCCAAAGCGTAAGCGCCAAAGAGAAGTCGATAGCGTAGGTCTCTATAGGAAACTTGCGCCGTGCGCCCGCGTACACATTTGACTAAAACACCGGGACCATGCACCTTTAAAGGGGATGGCTAGTAACTGATCAGTGAGAATCAGTGGGAATGCTAGGGGATGATTGTTCCAATCCTTGTGGGATTCATTTAAGAGTACACTATGTATCTATTGTTGTGCGAAAATTACTTGCTTCAGAACGGTCTCATATTCAAGTAGTGTGCAGTTTAATGCCCCGTCACTGTACAGGCATGCTAACCTGGAAACATTAAACTGCACATTACTTGAATATGAGACCATTCCGAAGCAAATAATTTTCACACAACAATATAATGTACTCTTAAAATGAATCCCACAAGGATTGGAACAGTCATCCCCCAGCATTCCCACTGATTCCCACTGATTAGTTACTAGCCATCCCCTTTTATTGGATTTTCATTAATAGACTTGAAATTCAATAACATTTAGCAGTGAATGTTTCTTTAATGTTGGAGTAGAGAAAGAAAGTATTGGGATATTAAATGTGCACAAATTTATGAAAGAGTGTTATTGTGCTCAAATACATGTGTATGACCATACTTATATGTGTGACCGTGCATCACAAAACCAACAAAAAGTCGCATGCACTGATTTTGTGTGAGGACTCAAAATAGTTGAAAGTGGTCAACCCAGTCAGTCTTGAGTTTTTGGTTTGGGTTTTGGGGTGATAAAGCACAAAGAAAATTGTGTATTTAACAGTTTTTCTACAACACTTTTTATAGAATAGTGTGATTGGATTTGTTAGAGAGTCACCTCTTCATGTCTAAAAAACCCTTTACACACTCTTCACTTTCAACTCTAATAACTTTTCAACGGATGATGGTACTGTTTTGAAAGTTTGTATTAGGTATATATGTACAGAATGTGTAATATAGCGTATGCTCAATTTCAGCTTAATCTGATAATCCCTTCAGCTTAATCTGATAATTAATTGTTGTTGTTACAAAGTTTTACATCCTCCTTTTTTTGTCCTATTCACTGGAGGCAGCTAATGGTCAGCTTAACCAGGTAAAGGGGCCGGGCTTTTTTGGCGACCGGAGGGGGGGGGGGGGGGGGGGGGGAGATGGATTCCGCCGCCCCCTGAGATCTCGGCCATCGATGGTGCGATTGCGATGAAATTTTGCATGCGTGAGACCCGTGTCGTAATCTACAAGATTGTGTCATAAGATTTTTTGAAACAATCAATTTCTAATTTTAATTAATTATGCAAATTAAGCTCTAGATGATATTTTAGCCTAATTAAAAGCATTGAGAGTCTAAATTTTGATCTGTAAATCTGTTTTAGCATATTCAACAATTGTATATCACAAAAACTTCCAAAACTCATTTCAATTCTTATGTATTCTATTGTTTTCAGAATTTCTTATGTATTTCTTTGTTTTTCAACTTTTGTTTTTTTTTTCTTTGTTTTTTCATTGGAAATTGTCACTGACCACTTTTCTACCATAATTAGCACAAAATTAATCAATGAAAGTGATTAATTGTAAAAATAATCAGGTTTTTATGACTTTCATGACAGAACACTGTTTTCCATAGGAAATGTACACAAAATCACAAAATTGTGCCTGTTTTGGGGCAACATTCCGTTACAAAAATGGGCGTGGCTTCGCAAAAGTATGCGCGGACGTTGCAAATTTGGCCTCAAAAGTTGCGCGAGACTTGAACGAAGAAAGTCAAGAAGCCTCGTGACGAGGCCTACTCGCGTTACAGAATTATAGCGCGAAACGTCAAGGGGGGGGGGGGGGCGCCCCCCGGCCCTTTTAGGGTTAACTGCTTGAATAGACCCCATATACTTCAGAGCCTCTTTTCTCAGTTCTTACTTTTCCAGAGTTTGTGCTTTCTTTCAAACGTTTAGATGGTTAGGAGAGTCCATTTAAATTGAGTTACACATTGTTTTAAAGCTTAAAATGTGCTTTTTCAGATGCTGCTCTTAACTAGAAATCCATGTCTGGTGACTTTTTGTTGGTTTTGTGATGCTGGGTTACATGTATGTAACATATTTAGGTGATCCGAGTATCCTCTCGGATCACCTTCTGTATCTGTACGGATTCTTTGTTGGTGGTTCTTCTTCTTCTTCTTCTTCTTTCTTTATTTCTGGACAAATTTTGTGTATCGATTAGCTCAGAAAGTATTCTTCCTATCAATGTCAAAATTATACCATATATGTATCATGTCCCAAAGACGACGGGTCTAATAAAATCATTGTGATCAGTCGACCGTGACGTCACTATGACGTCATTATATGAAAACACATTCTCAATCATATCTCATCAATGGAATGGAATTTTTCAATGAAATTTACGTCACATTTATTTCAAGTTATGCGGATTCTACTCATATTCTCAAAATTCATATTTTCTCTTAAAACGTGCGCGTACGCGCGCGTTGAAAAATTTGTATGCTCAAATCGAGCTCAAATTTTTTTTGCACACGTTTCAGACCATTTGGAGCATTTTTTGAAAAATTGAAAAAATTGGACGGACGCGTACGCGCGCGCACATATTCGCACACACAGCTCATATGCAATGGAAATTTCCCGTTTTTTCACACTTATCGTATGCCTAAAATGTCAAGGAATATTTCTACCAAGTTTTAAGTCAATCCGACTCAATATGACGTCATACGGGCCCGTCAAAGTTGAAATTCCGCGCGCGCGTCAATGGCGATATACAGTGCAACGATGCCAAAAAAACGCCAATTTTGAATCCGATTTTACTCGTCAGGATGGACGGTGACCCCCCATTTTCTTTACATATTCTGAAAGCTGATGAGTTGTACAAGTCATTTCATGGGTTGGCAATGCTGGAAAAATGATTAAAATATATCAAATTTCTTAATAAAGTTAAAAAAATAAATTTTCAAAATGACGTCATCAAATTTCAAGTTCATTCAAGTATATCTCACTTATTCTTAGTTGATTTTCGTCCAAATTTCAATATGTTGTAGCTTATTAAATGTTCTTTCAGACATATAATAACAACAATTTGATTGGATGACGGCATCACCTCGTAAAAAGGGATTAACAGTAACATTGTTAAATTTGACCAGTTTACGTGTTATCTCTATGGGAGTGCAG
Source organism: Diadema setosum (assembly GCF_964275005.1). Lineage (NCBI taxonomy): Eukaryota > Metazoa > Echinodermata > Echinoidea > Diadematoida > Diadematidae > Diadema > Diadema setosum. The sequence continues at coordinate 5,897,139 of NC_092700.1, read as the reverse complement.
TTTTTCTGGAAATGAAAACTGACATGACTATCTTTATCGAGCACTAGCTCACTTATGCTTCGGTGAATTTCTCCCATATTTTAGTATGTTGTAGCTGAGACTTTGGGCTATCGTAAGTGTGCCCTTCGTTTTTTCATACGGAGTCGGCATCATGCCCAAAAACTTGGTTGAAATTAAAGCTTATCTTCCATGTATTTTCATATTCCTTTCTTTCTGCAACTTTCTTTGCAATAACTCAAGAAAAACAAGCTCTATCAGCCCTATATTTTGCACATGTTTAGTTTATGTCACGTACATTATTTCATAAAATAACAACTACTTGATCGGGCACCTTCTTGGGTATGTAAATTAGGGTCAAAGGTCAAAAATGTTTCATCCTGTATCTTGGTGAATACATGTCTTATCTTTCCCATCTTTTGCATACGTAAAGACCATGTTACAAGAATCATTTCACAAAATAACCACTTTTTGCTCAGACGCCATCTTGTCTGTGCAAAGTAGGGTCAAAGGTCATATGTACTTCTTTCTTTATCTTCATTATGACGTGTTATCTCTATGGGAGGGAATTTTTCTAGATGTGAAAATTGACATGATTGTCTTTATCGACGACTAGCTCAATTACCCTTCGGTGAATTTCTTCCAGATTTTAGTATGTTGTAGCCAATGTAATACTCTTTAAGTTTTGTTAATCAAAGTTTTAATCGGATGATGTCTTCACCACTTGAAAATGGATATAATGTAACCTTGTCAAATTTAACCAGTTTACGTGTTATCTCTATGGGAGGGAATTTTTCTGGAAATGAAAATTGACATGACGGTCTTTATCGAGCACTACCTCACTTACTCTTCTGTAAATTTCTCCCAGATTTTAATATGTTGTAGCTGAGACTTTGGGCTATCATCAGTGATTCTCCATTTTTTCATACGACGCCGAGATCACGTCAAAAAACTTGGTTGACATCAAACTTATCTTCGATGTATTGAGATATTTCTTTCTCTCTGCAACTTTCTTTGCAATAACTCAAGAAAAACAGCCCCTATCATCCCCATATTTTGCACATGTTTAATTTATGTCACGTACATTATTTCATAAAATAACAACTACTTGATCAGACACCATCTTGGGTATGTAAATTAGGGTCAAAGGTCATAAATGTTTTAACCTGTATCTTGGTGAATACATGTCCTATCTTTCCCATATTTTGCACACGCAAAGGCCATGTTACAAGAATCATTTCACAAAATAACCACTTTTTGCTCAGATGCCATCTTTGCTGTGCAGAGTTGGGTCAATGGTCAAATATACTTCATTCTGTATCTTCGTTATATAGTGTATACCGAATTTGGTAACAAAGATAGCAGACCTGACTCTCTTTTCTAAATGAGAATCCAAATATCACACGTCCAATGTCTCTAAACACAGATGAAACCTATATGGTCATGCCTATTGCGATCAGGACTCGAATCATTGATTAAAAAAAAATCGGATCACCTAATTTGTCAGTCTTGACAAATTCCAAGTCTAGTTTTCATTTTCCTCTTTTTAGATTTTCATATAGGGGACAGGGCAATGTTTACACTTACTATATTGTCTGGTTGACTATTATTCTGTCTTTGTAATTGTAGATTGGGTCGTATGTTGGCTTGCTTCTCCCTACTGCTTGGCATTTTTTTTTTTTTCAAAGTCTCAACAAAATGCCCATTGGGAATCAACATTTTTCCATTAAAGGAGAACTCAGGATGATTTTTAGATTTTTACATTTGAACAACTCTAAGTTAGTTATACTGAGGACAGAGTTTCAGAATTTGTGATAATTTTTATGAAGAATAGGAATAATTTTTTAAGATTTAGAAAAAATTGCGATGAACAAGGATGATGACATGGCAGAGTCACCATAAGAATGCATGAGTTGGGGCTTTAGAAAGCAGAACAAAAGAAGAAGGCATGCATAAATCATACACAGGTGAACTCGCAAGCATGTGGTATTGTAATGGAATTACACTGCTACATTTCTGGAATATGTGAACCTCCTATGTCATCATCCTTGTTCAGTGTAATTTGTTTAAGGTTTTTCAAAGTATTGTTTCTCTGCTCAAGAACCACAATAAATTCCACAAATCTATACATGGAGTTGTCGATTTATGTACTACATGATGTGAAATTATGAAAATCGTCTGGAATGCCCCTTTAACCCTATTCTAACTGGGCTACTGTAAAAGTGGAAATTTTCGCGGTGTTCAAATTTTCGCGCATTTCGCGCAACCAGAAACTAGCGCGAAAATAAAAGCACGCGAATATTTTTGCTTGCCATATGTGCCTGTACGTGATGTCTTGATTCCGGGGAATTAAAAACACGCGGAACTCTTCCGACCCGGCCAAGCGCGAAAAATTAGTCTCGCGAAAATATCCACTTTTACAGTATTTGAGACCAAGTTTTTACTGAGGGGGGGTCAATTTGACCCCCCCCCCCTTCAGATCTTGGCCGCTGATCGCGCGATCGCCGCAAAATTTTGCCTGAAGATAGAGCTGGATGTCAACTACAAGATTACATGGTCATACAATAGAAAAATATTGCCTTTCTATTTTTAATAAATTAATTATGCAAATTTGTGCATGAAATCATATTTTCACCTATAACTCCATTAAAAAGACTGGAGGATTGCTAAATTTTTGTGTCAGAATTCCTCAAGACACATCAAACAATTTTTGTGTAAAAAAATAGCACAATCGAAATCAATTTTTTTTGTTTTTTTATTGTTTTGTTAATTTCTTATGTGTTTTATTGTTTTTTCGACCTTTTGTTTTCTATTGTTTTTTTTGCCAAAATTTGTTGCAGGCACTTTTTCAGGCTTATCTACTCTAGAATTGATTAATTTTGATGGTTGAAAGTTGAAATAATCTAATTTATATCAGTTTAACCAAAAAACACAATTTGCATTGGATTTGCACATGATATCATGAATTTGAGCTGTTTTTTGGTTGACATGCATATGCAAAACATGTAACTTCAAAACGGTGCCCCCAGACGTCGCAAATTTGGTCTCAAAATATGCGGGAGACTTCAATGAAAAAAGTCGTGAAACGACGCGGCAAAATCTTTCCGCGTTGCAAAATCGTGGCGCGAAACGTCGAGGGGGGGTCAATTTGACCCCCCCCCCCCAGTTAGAATAGGGTTAAGCTTTTGGGTATCATTGCTATTGTGTGTGACGTTATAAAGCTACATTAGCTGAGCGTGATTGTTTTACTCACTTTGATAGGGAGGGGTTGACTTAGCAGTAAAGAACCTCAACATGGGAATGAAAAATAAGTGTGCTCTGTTTTTGAAGAGCAAAGTTAACAATTTCCCCTCCTTGGAAACAACATATTTTCTCTGTCGAAATGGAGGCAATATTTTTTGTGTGTTTTATCCCATTCTCTCTTTTTAAATGTGTGTGAATATGGTAGATGTTTGCGGATATGGTGCATTCTGTGTATGATCGTAATGTAGGGGAGACAGATTTAGATGCAACTGAATACAGATGGTGACTTGGTTTCTCCCTCATCATAAGCTCAGTCATCTGTATGTTGCTTTATTTTTACTCTGCTGAAACAATGTAGATGAATTGAGATATTCAAATTGACATTTGGTTCCCCCTGTCCTTGTATGTTTTATTTCTTTGTAGTGGGCATGTACTACTGCTTCACCAAGCTGACCGATGCAAACATCTTCATCATCCTGTATGGTATCACCAGTCTCTACTTCTCGGTGAGTATGCAGGGCTCTGCTGCAGCAATCTTTACACACTCAGCACAGATAATGCATACAAAGAAGTCTGTAATGTTGTGCATGGAGAGTGCCAGATTTTCTTCACCCGGTGTTTGTGAAAGCCCCTTCTTCTGTTTACACAAACCTGAATAATAGAATGTCCCTGGATAGTGCAAACAGAGAATGTGGTGGTAGAAAATAGAATACAAAAGAGAAAGCAAGAGAGAGAGAGAGAGAGAGAAAGAAAAAAAAACTTGTCTGTGTGTGTGTCTGTGTGTGTGTGTGTGTGTGGGTGTGGGTGTGTGTGTTTAAGAGGGGGAGAGCCCACTAGACCAACCAAGACCAAGGCCAAGATGGAAAGAGGCGACAAATGAAAGAAGTACAAATAAAGATACAAAAAGGAGTGTTTGTCATGTCTGTTCGCTTGAGTCTGCTCCACATAATTGTGTTCAGACTATTGACTTAAGGAAATAGAAGTTTATGCTTGATGTGGCTTCCATAGACATCATTCCAGGCAGTAGTGTTTTTCTCAGACAAAGAAGACAGTTCATGAAACTGTCAAAACTTTGGTGAGAAATGCTGCATGTAGGAGGTGATACACTGTTATATTTGGTTGGGGATCTGCCATATGAGTATCATATTACCGATTGCTTTAATGAATACATACAAATGAATTTTAAAGACACATATTAATGTCTCTAATGAATTCACCCCAACCAGAGATGTCCACATTGTCTACTGTGGCATCAATACAGCAGACAAGATATAATCAGATGCGTCTGTACAGCTGTAGTTACTAGGATATCACCCTTTGGCAATATTACCTTGTCTATGAATGTATCAATGTAAACATTATTTGTTACTCAAGGGACAATTGCCCCTGTGCTTCCCCAAAACAGATCTTGTAACTACTCTCTATAACCGCAAATACAGTGTATGAGAACAATCAAGAGACAGGAAGAAAAAAAGAAAAAGGTCACTGATTTATTATTATGATTATCATTTGTTACTAGTCAGAAAATCCCCCAAGGTTATTCATGAATGGTGTGTGAAGGTCAAACCACAGATGGGTTTTTTAAAATAAGTGTTAAGCAAATTTGGTGGGAATTCTCTGTGCACTTCTCGAATTTCACTTTGATTTATTGAATGAGGGGGGGGGGGGGGTGGGGCAAAACACCAGTAGTTACACATGTATGTTATTTTACCAAATATGTCACATGAATAAAGCATAACTGGACATCAAACTCTTAACCGAACCGAAAGAGCTAAACAACAACAACAACAATGACAAAAACAACAACAACAACAACAATGACAACAACAACAACAACAACAACAACAACAACAACAACAACATGCAACAGGAGCAGCATCAGTGAAAAGTGCATGTGAATGAGTAGAGTCATATTTTGTGAAAAGGTGATACTATGTGCAAAGAAAAATATTATTTCATACATGGGTCGTTTGGTGTCCATCGGTCAAGACCATTATTAGAGTAGCTTGACAGCTTCTATTTTTTTCTACCAAGCCGACACACTTCTTTCTCTAGTACTAGTGCAAACTTGCAAACTTGGCAAGCTTTCCCTCCTCGACTCCAAGCCAACTAAAATCGGTCTCCCCCACTAATTCCTCAGGGCGTGATGGTGCGTCTCATGCTGGTCCTGGCCCCAGTCATGTGCATCCTGTCTGGAATCGGCATCTCCTCCGTCCTCAATAACTACATGAAGAACCTGGACATCGTCAAGGCAGAGAAAAAGTCCACCAAGAAGGAGTATGGCGACAACGCGTACCCCATCAAGAACGAGGTATGAGTGAGGTCCTTGCTATCCAAAGGGGGGGGGGGGGGAATTATAGAAATGAAAGAAAATGAAAAGAAATTGAATTTTTGCTTGGAAAATCTTAGTGTGCGCCAAGAATTTGTAGCGTCTTGATGCTAGAGCTAACCAAAATATTTATATTAAGGTCAACCATTTCACCCTCATACTTATGGTTGAATGAATTCTCTGGTTTGCGTGGACCTTTGACCCTTTGTTGAGCTCTATTTACCTCTTAGCAGATCTGCAAGTCATCTTTTGGACAATAAAGTCAAAAAATGAAATCTTAGTTAATGAGAATACCTTTATTCCTGATCTGTATTTGGCACAATTGTTTATTTGTCTGATTAATTTATTTATTGACTTGATTTGATTTGTTTTTTAACTGATTATTTATCAAGTTTACTCCATTTTTTTATATATATTTTTTTTTTTTTAAGGAGGGAAGGCGGGGGAGGGCACCTTAACCCTAAAAAGACTGGGGGGGGCCTAAAAGGCCCCCCCCTCGACATTTCGCGCGATTACTCAGCAACACGCAATGCTCTCGCCGCGATGCTCTATGACTTTTTTCTTTCGAGTTTCCCGCACATTTTGACACCAAATTTGTGACGCCCGGGGGTACGGTTCTGAAGTTACATAACTTTTTGTACATGCACGTGAGACCGAAAATGGCTCAAAAATGTGATTTTGTGTACAAAGTCAATACAAATTGAGTTTTATCACATGGTTCATATAAATATGCTTATTTTTACTGTCAATGGCTAAAATCAATTTGTTTTAGTAGTATTATGCTTCAAAAAGGGTCTGCCACAAATTTTGCTGAAAAAAACAACAAAAACAAAACGTCGTAAAAACAAAGAAATACATAAGAAATTCATAAAACAATAAAATAAATAAGAAATTAATTTTGATATCGAATTTTTTTTCAAGTGCATTTGCTAAGAATGCCACAAAGAATATCTAGACCAAAAATGAACACTTTTGGAGCTTTATTTACTGATTTAGATCAAAAAGTCTGATTTCTTGCATAAATTAGCATAATTAATCAAAATAAAATAAAAGAAGACTATTTTGGAAAATTTAAATATACGATCTTGTAGATTACATCGCACACTACCATTGTGCAAATTTTCGCGGCGATCGCGCGATCCAAGGCCGACATCTGAAGGGGGGGCCCTTTAGGCCCCCCCCCAGTCTTTCGAGCTACCAAAATAGCCCAGTCTTTTTAGGGTTAAAGAGGTGTTATCACACCGAGTCAAACTACTGGTTGGGAGATTTTGTAATTTACAATATGTTTGTTGGTTTGTTTGTATTGTGTGTGTATGTGTTTGTGGGGAGGGAGAGGTTATCACTATATTATGATGACGACGACGATGATGTCGATGATGATGACGATGATGATGATGATGATGATGATGATGATGATGATGGTTATTAAATACTTCCATCTTTACTATCTTACCATCCTTTGTAGGTTGCCTCGGCCATCGTGCTCCTCGTCACTTTCTTCCTCATCACCTACACCTTCCACTGCACCTGGGTCACCTCCGAGGCTTACTCCTCCCCATCCATCGTCCTCTCGGCCCGGGCCGGAGACGGGGGCCGCATCATCTTTGACGACTTCCGTGAGGCATACTACTGGTTGAGGCAGAACACTCGTGAGGTACGAGCCTTACATCACACATATTGCTGTTGGGGGCGACAAAACCTTGTATCTCAAAAATGTCAGATGTTCAGGAAAGTGAACAAACATGACGACCAAAGCACCGTAACAAATGGGATCACTTTTCCTTTGGCATGCTGTGGTGACTCTGTATTTAGGGTTAGATAGCTAGGATTTGCCCAGGACATCACTTAATCGATTATCTGACAATTGATTAAAAATATATAATAATAATAATTTATTACCAAAATTTGAGATTCAAGGTCTTGTCACCCCAGCTACAATATGTAGTTCTTGTAAACTTTCTGCTCTTAAATTTATGTAGTTGTCCCACTCCCCCCAAAATTAAGTGAATGTCGATAGAATAAAAAGCCTGAAAAAATAGTCATTTGTTGACAGGCATGGGAGTTGAAAAAAAGCTTTCCATTTTGTCTTGTTTGTTTGTTTAGACTTGATTGCCAAAACACTAACTTTTATTTGGCATGATGTCACAAGAGATGTCATGAATTTCATGTGCTATGTGGAATATTCCATTAATGTTTGTGTTTTCCTTAGAGACCAGTCATGCTTGTTGACATCGATACCAGAGATTGATAGATAGTGTACGTATTTCAATGAAAATTAAGATACCATGGTACAAGTGAAGTATCATAGACATGAATTGTCGTTAAAAACATTGACTTTTGTGTGTTTAAAAAACAAACAAACATGAGCTTTTGTGTGTTTTCAACCTCCTTTTGACCTGATTTACTGTTAATATGTCATGAATTCTGGAAAATATGTGTGTGTATGTGTGTCACCTATCAAGAATAGTTGTCCTTGTTACTTTATATCCTAAGTTTTACATTTTTGTAGTTGATTTCTTCTCCATCAAATTTGACAGGATGCAAAGGTGATGTCGTGGTGGGATTACGGTTATCAGATAACAGCCATGGCGAATCGGACGATATTAGTGGACAACAACACATGGAATAATACACATATTTCTCGTGTTGGGCAGGTGAGAACTCAAACAACCACATCATTTCTATAGCTGATGAATACTACATTGTAAATATTTGCATTATGCTCTAGTGTTACAATACAGCTTTTGTAGTGTAGTTCTTTGGGTGTATCAACATGTAATACTATAAAGAGATAAGTGTATACCTTACATAGAAAGGTAAGAAACAGAGGGTCTTTGTGTTGTGTATCTTTTGGTTTATTTTCATCTTTGTTTTCTTCCTCACTTTGCTCTCTTTCTCTCTCTTGCTTTTTTTTATCTCTTGTTTTCTCTTTTTCTCTCTCCCTTTCTCTCTCTCTTGCTGCCTTTTTACAAATTTCTTTCTTCATCTGATCTTCCAGGGGCCTGTTGCATAAAAACCTGAGAAAACTTGGATTATTTTCAACAGAGCTTGTTTCAATGTTACAGCCAGTCATGAATAAAAATCATGCTGATCTGAGTTCTCAGTTCTTTCCAGAGTTTTTTTTTTTTTCAGGTAAAAAGACTGATTTAACAGGCCCAAGGCTTCTTTCTGCTGTATGAATGCCTGTAGTCAGTAGTTTGTTTTCGATCAAATTTTATTTAAGCACCAAAGAATAAATCGTTTGAATCATTTTCCTGCCAAACTCTGTAATTGTCCATAGAGTTTATACATTTTATACTTCAAAGTTTATACTTTAAAATCAAGTATGTAAGGAATGGCACGAGTATGACCTGACATTCTCAATCTTGGAGGGAATTTTATTTCCCACGTTTTATCAAGAGTTACAACCAAGTTTCCCAGTAGGTGTATGTTTCCTGTGTAACAACCAATGACACTGCTCTCTCCACAGGCAATGGCATCCCCTGAAGACAAGGCATACGAGATCATGAGAGAGCTGGACGTAGACTACGTTCTGGTCATTTTTGGAGGACTCATTGGCTACTCGTCGGACGGTAAGTAATGGGATGCATGAATGTATGGTCACCCCCCGCCTAAGTCAACCTTGCACAAGTCAAAAATATTGGTGAAGTTGAAGAAAAATTCTATCCTGGACTGATAAAATCATGTCGGAGGTCTATATGAAGGGTTTGTTTGCAAAAACCGATAAGTCCATTTTTGAAGATTTTGAAGTACGATCTCTGTCATAAAGTACAAAATAATACCTTTGAAATGATATAGTGGTCACTACATATAAAGGTATATTCTTTAAGTTATTGTCAAAAGAAGGAAAACATTTCTTATTATTTTCTTTATTTTTCTTGACACTTAATCGCAAATATCTCCATTTGGCAAATATGGACTTATCGGTTTTTGCAAACAAACTCTTCATATGTACAGTCAGCGTCACTTAAGTATTAGGATTTTCTATGGTCCCCTTGGATTCAACTCTGATATACTGTAAAAGTGGAAATTTTTCGCGCATTTCGTGTAACCAGAAACTGGCGCGAAAATAAAAGCACATGAATATTTTTGCATGCCATTTGTTCCAGTACTTACTGTCTTGATTCTGCGGAATTGAAAGAAAGCGAACCTCTTCTTACTGGGCCGAGCGCGAAAAATTAGTCGGGCAAAAATATCCACTTTTACAGTACTTGAATGAGGAATCATTATTTGTTGTTGGTTTATTTCAGCTACACAGTGTATCTGCGTAATTTGGCTAATCGATGGTTGTAAAATGTTAACAGCTAAAAATTTGAAAAAGTGTGTTGTACATTTGATTGGGATATTTAGTAGATGTATTATGTAAACACAGACATGCTAAATTTACTTAATTATGTGGGGTGTTCTCTAAAGACTTATATATATGTCTTCAGGTTAAAAAAAAAGAAAGATGTGAAAGCCTCCATGATAAGGGGATTGTTTTCACCTATGAAATGCACATAACACACATCTGTCTCCCTATAAATTGTTTTGTTGTTGTTGTTGTTGTTGTCGCTGTTTTCAACCTACGTGGTTTTGATATTGTATTATTGCAGCCCTGTTCCTGGTAGCTATTGGAACAGACTGTTGACAATATTTGACATTGTTCTCTCTTACTCTTGTGGGATCGTTGTCTCGTTTTTCAGATATCAACAAATTCCTGTGGATGGTTAGGATTGGCGGTAGTACAGATACTGGAAAACACATTAAAGGTAAATGAACTTTGTCCTACCTACTCATTTCTGTTTGCATACAATGTGATATCAGAAGTTGTTATGCTGGCAAAGTGTAAACAAAATGTTGCATTATCCCCCTTTGGCATATTAAATTGACTCACATGGATTTGCTTTTGACAATTTGTCCTTCAGATTAGGATGTAAATTTGGTTTAATTCTGCAAACATTTAATCTGTGTGTATGTCTGGAAGGTCCCTTTTCACTTCCAGGAAAGTGTACCTGAAGTTAAAGGCTAGCAGAGTTATGATTGTAATAAATCTCTTTGACATAAATTAAATGATCCCTGGATGTTAACCCTAAAAAGACTGGGGGGGGGGGGCCTAAAAGGCCCCCCCTCGACATTTCGCGCGATTACTCAGCAACACGCAATGCTCTCGCCGCGATGCTCTGTGACTTTTTTCTTTCGAGTTTCCCGCACATTTTGACACCAAATTTGTGACGCCCGGGGGTACGGTTCTGAAGTTACATAACATTTTGTACATGCACGTGAGACCGAAAATGGCTCAAAAATGCGATTTTGTGTACAAAGTCAATACAAATTGAGTTTTATCATATGGTTCATATAAATATGCTTATTTTTACTCTCAATGGCTAAAATCAATTTGTTTTAGTAGTATCATGCTTCAAAAAGGGTCTGCCACAAATTTTGCGGAAAAAAACAACAAAAACAAAAGGTCGAAAAAACAAAGAAATACATAAGAAATTCATAAAACAATAAAATAAATTAGGAATTAATTTTGATACCGAATTTTTTTTTCAAGTACATTTGCTAAGAATGCTACAAAGATTATCTAGACCAAAAATGAGCACTTTTGGAACTTTATTTACTGATTTAGATAAAAAAAGTCTGATTTCTCGCATTAATTAGCATAATTAATCAAAATAAAATAAAAGAAGACTATTTTGGAAAATTTAAATATACGATCTTGTAGATTACATCGCACACTACCATTGTGCAAATTTCCGCGGCGATCGCGCGATCCACGACCGAGATCTTAAGGGGGGGCCCTTTAGGCCCCCCCCCCCAGTCTTTCGAGCTACCAAAATAGCCCAGTCTTTTTAGGGTTAAGACGTCATATCTCAGTTGGCACATAAATCATTCACCTAACTCAATTTTGAATATAAAAAATACTGATTTTAGTTTGAAAACATGACAGTTATTTATGTAATCCAAAACAGTGATTCTAAGTTATTGATGTGAATATTAATGTCATTTTGCAAAAAAGTTGCAAAAATCAGAATGCCTTGCTGAGAAATTCAAGATTTTTGCTGTACGAGGTCTTGTCACCCAGAGAAGATACTGTCAAACCTGTCTGTAGCGACCACCTGCCGTATGTGACCACTAAACACAATTCCCCCAAAGAGAAAAGCCATGTTAACGACCCTATCTGGAGTGGCCACTAGTCTATAACGGCCATTTTTTTCCCCGTCTCCCTTGGGTAACCACTATAGACAAGTTTGACTGTATATGAAATAAAACTGAAGTACACCCTTATTATTTGGACTTCCTTGTTACTTTGTTACAGAGTGGGATTACTATACGCCACACGGAGAGTTCCGCATTGACAGGGATGGCTCTCCTACCCTACTCAACTGCCTCATGTACAAGATGTGCTACTACCGCTTTGGCAGGGTCTACACCGAAGCAGGTCAGTCTTTAGTCTCTTTCCCTTCCCACTGTCTTGATAGTGGCCATAACTACATCTCAGCCCGGCAGAACTTCATTCACAAAGGGACTGGTTAGGTTTTAGTGTAGAAGGATTGATATTCAGTAATAACCATGTTAAAAACTATGGATTTGGTGGATGAAATGAAATTTCGCACAAGTTTCTGAAGAATGTGAAATACTTACTCTGCCATCACAGGTATGAGTGTGTGGTGCTGTCGTTATTTCAAGGTAGTTTCTTGTGAAGAGCCAAGTGTCCATGATGATGTTCCTCATTATCAACTTCTTATGAACAGTTGTGATCTGATTTGATTAGTTATTTGATCAGAAAAGAAACAAAATTTTAGAGTCTAGCCAATTGTCCAATAGTAGACTGGGATGCCTCTACCCTCTCCAACATGTATATCCCCTCAGAGTATGGACCATCATTACATCAGGAATGAGAGAGTTCAGAGTTTAATCTGATTTCAGATTTCTTTTTTTTTAGTCTGCCCCAAACCTATTATGTAAACTTTTTAGTGATTCCACTGGATTGAAATATTCAGTTTGATGCACAATAGACTTTTTTTTTCAGATGTTTCATTTTTTTTTCAGATTTTTTTTCTTTTTTCCTGCAAGTACTCTCACACCCCTGTTACATGTTGATGTTAACTCCTCTTAACCTTTGGCATTGAAGATTGTGACCTTCAAGCCACGTTGCATGGTGGAACATTTTCCCCCATTTGTTGTTATTCCTCCCATCAAATTTACATTCCTGTTGGACTTTAAACTGTGCCAGGAAGATTTTCTTATCAGAGGCATTATTAAGCATTTGAGGATGAAACAAAAACTCAGCTTTAGTGAATAAAATAGTTTCAAAATGTGAGTTGGGGATATAAACAACCAATGTAAAAATGTTAATCAGTATAATCAATGTTAAGTATTGTTATACAAAATGTGAACAATAGTTATAATAGAATTGTTTCTATGATAAACCATCTACAGTTATGGTTTATCGAGAAAAAAGTGATATCTCAAATTTTAGGCTTTATTGCAAAATCTTTATATGGTAGGATGTTTTGTGATACAACTGACCGACACATAGTAAGTATGCATCAAATGTGAACTTCAGTTTTGAAATCACTCCTCCCAGTGGTAAACAATACCTTTGATTTTTGCTGTAGTTTAGACATGATATGGATGGATAGATGAATGGATAGACAGACAGTACTGATATCAAAGTCTTCGGCTCCCTGTGGGGATGGAGGTAGAATAGAAGTTGATAATAGAGGGCAGCTCTATTTTTGTGTCATTATATCACTAATTTGGCATTCGTGGTATTGTATCCTACGGACAATGCTGCATATAAAGTATCTATTGGGGTCGTTAAACTCAGCAGTCAAGTCATAAACATGATATAGAACGCTTGATGAGTGCTGTGACTGATAAGAATGGACATATTCAGTCTTGTGTAAATTGATAGATACTTTAAATTGCTCTTCCAAAAGTTATAAATTGTGAATTGAAAAGTGTAAACAGTGTTCAAAGTCTGATTTAAAGCTACCTACATTATTACAGTCACAATGACTCTTTCAAAGAAGCGTCTAGTCTGTGACCGCACTGTACAGACTGATACACAGTTTATAATGGATGAGTACTACATTTTACCTTTTTTGATTTAGTAACAAATTGATGCATGCTATCTTCAGATTTGAGACTTTAAGACATTTGGGGCAATTAACCTGTGCCATTATTTGCCTGTGCATCATTTTGACAAAAAGATTGTATTTTTGTTCTGTAGAACCTTTGGACTATCTTGCATCCTGCTTCAAATTTAATCTGAACAGGAATAATAATTTTAAAAAGCACTGATAACTATGAAACATTTCACAAATTGATATGGAAAAGCAATTTACCTGTTGAGGACGTGCTGATTTTGCTACAACACGAATTTCCCATAGACCCCTGCCTAAGTATACTTGGGAATCGTCCTCAATGAGTTAAGAACAACAACAACATCAACAAAATCTCTAGAAACCAAGATGCAATTATTTTGTGTTACAAGGACCTCCTGTGTCCAAAATGATTGTCCATAGCTTGATCACGACACCTGCGTGCAATATATTTCTTCCTAGAGTAAAGTTTGACTCTCCAAGACACCCTCAGATGCTAGAGTAATATCCCCTTGATATCAAGATGTCTGTGATACCTCCCCCCAACACACACACACACACACACACACACACACACATTTACCTGTCTGTGGTGGAAATTGCCGACATGTTTTACCCACAAAAATTTTACCACATAGCTGAGGACCTGTGTGTTAGTAGGAATCTGGTCAACTGAGGACTCATTCATATATTACTATACAACCGAGGACTTTTTACAGTAATGTTGATTGACGACCTACAAACATGTAGGGCCTACCCCTAAATGCAAAAGCAGACCGTCTGGAATGGTCTGCGAAACAAGGACGTCCTCTGTTCACTGACTGTCCTTGGTTTAAATGTAAAGTTTGTGTGCATGTCCTCGTTTTCCACCTTGGGTATTAAAGTGCAAGACACACACACACACACACACACACCAAAGCAAAGGAAGAAGGGGGGGGGGGGGGACAACAACAACAAGAAGATGAGTCAGAAAGGTCTTAGTTGGTAAGGATTTGGAATACCCTCGACCTGTTGTGACATTTATTGAGGGAGTATTGTCAAAGAGATTGCTGGGGAAAGAATCACCTGTCATTACAACCCAATAGAAGCTTTGGAGACATTCAGACCCATGACTTCATGAGACTCAGCAGAGCATTATGGAAAAATAAAATGTTTTATCAAAATCATACAAATGGGTTCTCTGCAAGAGTCTTATTTAGCTTATGTTATAATTGAAAAGTGCCCAGTCGTCTGTGCCTAGCAGTGACTGTTCAAGTTATATGGGCAGGTGGGCGAGTGGTTTTAAGCAAGAGAATCCTCTAGCAATTGTTTGCTGTTCAGGGTTTGTTGACATGAAGTTACAAGCATATTTGCACAGGATAGCCTCTCCTGTATTAAAGGGTTGGTGTAGTTTAAGTTGAGATGGGTCTTCAGGTTTCCAACTTTTTTCTCTCTCTTTTTTTTTGTGGGATAAAGAGAAACCACTTTCTGAAATATGAAAGAGGATATCATTCTAAGAGGAATTCAAAGTTGATGAATATTGATTTTAAAATGGCTGAGATATCTGAAGCAAAGCGACCCTCATTAAAGGTGGGACCCACCTTTTATTAGGGTTACTTTGTTTTTGGATATCGGCTATTTGATAAACTGATCTGCATCAAATAAACTTTGAATTCCTCTGCAAATTATATGCCCTTTAACATTTTATAGAGTAGTTTCTAAGTATCTCACAAAAGTTAAAAGCTGAATCCTCACCTCAACCAGTAGCCTACTATACTATCTCTTTAACACTGTTCTCTCCGAGTGCCCTGCCGTTATCACCCCAGTATTGCCATGTATACCCAGTATCCATTTTATAACATCACACCTGTAGGTCATGAGAGCCATTTTTAGGAGTAACACATTGTGTTCACGGAGGAGCAGTCTGGGCTGGATTTGAACCCCAGGCATTCTGTTTACTTGTTTCAAACCTTTGGTCTTCTCCACAATACCATGGTGCTAACCACATACACTGTGTGGCTTTCATTTATGATGCCGCCGAGACAGACTGCGTGTTTTGTATGTAGTTTTTATAATACTCATGAGGGATGAATTGCTTTCAAACATTTTCAGTGCTTATACCATGCTTATTTTCAGCATGTTTTTAAGTTTCATCATAAAAGTCGAGGGTTGTCTATTCTTCCACTTTGAAAAGTGCATTGAAGTGTGATTATTGTCCCCCCATACAATAGGTTCCCCCCAGGTTCCATCTCCTGTATAGTGTGTTTTGCCTTCAGTATGATTGTGATAGGTGCAGTCTATTCTGGGAGTACAGGAATTAAGATAAATGAAGCATGCCCTGTGCATATTTGAGTACTTTTTTTTCTTTTGTCACACTGCTTTTGTTGATAGGAGTCCTTGCGTGTTAGCCAAATCTGTGAAAAGTTCATGTACACTAGATGATACATTTGATTTGGTACAAGGTACGGTACACCTTTTATTGTTTTGACACGAGCCAGTGTTGATCAGTGTGACATGACAGTTGCCTGATATCTATTAACAGTGCTATAAGCTTTATCTCTTCTATCAATGACCTTGAATTGTACATCATTGACATAAAATTTGTAGACTTTGCATGTCAGTAGTGCACTCGAGCCTGATAATTTTGTGTGTTATCACCTTGATGTACAGAAATCATATGGAGAGAAACGTGTTTTGAGAAATCAAGTTGTTACTGAGTAGCCCATTTCTTGCGAGTAACACTCTGGCTATGTCCTCTCCACTGGACCTTTGCCTTTTTTCATCTCGCTACATCAATGCAGGGCTCTACGACTTTGGTCTGACTGTACACATGTGTTGTCACGTGTGTATGGGACTGTGTCCAAGAGTCTGATAAATTATCAAATCGTTGGCTGAGAATGAGAAGGAGATTTTAGGTGCCTCGAACACTGGTTGTAGTGGCAAATTTATCCCTTAATCTCAGCTGAAGAAATAATGTCTCTCCAGCTTGGTAGAACTCTGACACAGGAGCAGCCTCCTGTCCTTACCAAAGGGTTTGTTAGGGACAGATCTGATAATTGCCATATTTCCTAAGGATATTGGAGGGGGGGGGGGGGGGGAGGTGGTTTCATATTTGGGCATTGTATGCAGATACCTATTAAGATGGCAGCTGTAATAAAGTAGCTCTATTAGCCCCTCTAACGGGATTTGATAGAAAAGAAAAGAAACCACATCATCGTCTTCAGTGTGCATGATCAGATTGTATTAAAATTGCCAGAGGCATCAAGACGCATGAGAACTGATTGCAGAGTGTTTAAAAAGCCTACTGTAGTCATGATTCCCATGGGGACCTTATTTATAGACAGGCTTCCTCGTGACCAGCATACATGAACTTGGTTTGACGTCGGTCTTCTTTCTGTTCAGCTGTAGCATTGTGATACTCATATAACTTTGTCCACAATGTGTAAGTACCCTCATCAGTAGAATGACTGTTTGCGTATGTAATGCCTCCCAGCGATGTACAATTTGTACGTGTAGCACACTATGTAGCTGAAGAAATTAAGAATTTGATTGCAAAATGGGTTTTAAGTGCCATTTTTAGACATTTATAGGTGGGGCCATAATCAAATAGAGCAAACTTAACCTGTTCAGGACAGGCTGATTTGCTACAACACGCACTTCCCATAGACACCTGGCTGAGTATACTCGGGACTCGTCCTCAATGTGTTAAACCCTTCCAGTGAATCTGTACTTGTGACATACCAATGAAAATTCTTCAAGTTATGATTACAAGAAAGTGTCATATTTTCTTATTGTTTTCCTTGTTTATCAGTCCGAGCTTTAATCGCAAATATCTCAAATTGTCAAGAATGGACTTTAATCATTTTTCCAATGGAACTTTTCTACTATTGTTAAGGGCATTAGAGTGGGATAACTACTAAAACGTAAGTTATTTGTATATTTCTTGTTGTATCGTTGGTAGAAAATACGAGATCGATAGCTAGAACTTGCTATTAAGAGTATGGTAGATAACATGACTTTAAAAAAATACAGAAAAAAGTGCAAAAATGGCGGTTGGGGTAGGGGTAAAGGACAAGGAAAATCTAACCTTAAATATGGGAAAAAGGTTAGTATCATGTGGAATATCTGGTTTTATACTAAAATTATTATCATAATCCACTTCCTTGACCCCTAAAACATGGGTTTAGATACCAAAACCATCACAATTGACCAAAAAATAGCCCAGTTATAGCAAAAAATGTCTTTTTTAAGCCGAAACGGCGGCCATCTTGGATTTTTAACGATTTTGGCCGGGGCACCCTGGATTTCGCATTTTTTTCGTTCTTTTTTTCAAAAATGGTGTCAGTAGGCACAAAGTCATCAAACTAAGGTGTGATGAGCATGTTCTGAAAATGTCACCCTCTATAGCCCACCTCTACTTTAATCATTTTTCCAATGGAACTTTTCTACTATTGTTAAGGGCATTAGAGTGGGATAACTAAAGTTTTATTATCTTTAGGTTCCTGGGGCTCTTTTTTTTTTTTTTTTTTTTCCTAACCACAGTCTGTATTCATGTGGTTACCAAGTATGAAAGAAGATAACAATAAGGATGTAACTGAAGTAATGTTAATTTTTTTTTCTTTTTTTCCAGGCAAACCTACTGGCTACGACCGTGTGAGAGATGCTGAAATTGGCAACAAAGATTTTGAGCTGGACGTCTTGGAAGAAGCCTATACCACAGAGCACTGGCTTGTTCGAATCTACAAGGTGAAAGATTTAGACAACAGGGGCCTGTAGTCTTAGCATAAATTCTTTTAGTAGTTTTCAAGAGTAATGCAGAATTTTAGAGCATTCCAGTTCTTCTCATATTGGTAGTGGTGGGTT
Source organism: Diadema setosum (assembly GCF_964275005.1). Classification (NCBI taxonomy): domain Eukaryota; kingdom Metazoa; phylum Echinodermata; class Echinoidea; order Diadematoida; family Diadematidae; genus Diadema; species Diadema setosum. The sequence goes on along the minus strand of NC_092700.1, from coordinate 5,878,635 downwards.
CTTTCTTCATCCATTTCTTTTCAGTTCTAAATCTGCAGATCTGTACTATTTTCTGTTTTCCTTTTTTTCTTTTCTTTTTTCCATCCAAAAGGCCTGTGTATGAAACAAAACTGCTCCTAAATAAGCGAACTGGTTCATAAGCAACGGTATTTCTTTAGTCATGATTTTGGAACTACACATAAAGATTGTAACTGTACAGAGCTGTTATTAATTTGAAGATTGTTCAACACATTATTATCCCCTGGAAAATGATTGATTGATTGTGATCTCATGACCAGTATTGCAGTTCACTATAACATTTAGCGTAACCTTCATTCACATTCAGCTGTGATATGACTCATACTTCTAAGATTTTAATATTTCTCAGCAGCACCTGCATAATAATGATGATATGACAGCGATCACAATCGTAGCTGAGAAAAAGGGGCTAGTATCCTATTGACTTTGCACCTGTTTGAGCAAGAAGGTCGAGCAAGTTCAAACTACAGATATCCTACCCCAGTCTGCCTGATAAAAAATGTGTATGGAGCTGTAGCTGTCTCTGAATGTAAGGTGGGAAATGATGCAGAGCGCCAAAGTGTTTGCCAAGTATCGCTACTCTGTAAATCCTGCTCTGTCAAATGTCAGGTGTGTGAAGATTGGCAGGGCATATCACATTGATTTCTTAAAATAGTCTTTTGGACATCTTTGTATCGATATACAATGTACATCAGTTTTCAGCAGACAATGCTATAAACTTGCTGCACTTTTGAACATGTCATTGTGTCAGGGTGATTCCATAAGGATAACAGTTGTTACTGCAGCTGAAAATCCTCCAATGAGTCATACTATATAGTTTGCTATCAAAATGTCAGTCATGCCTTGTGGCATTGGATGAAGGTTCTTCTTTGTACAATGTATATCATGTGTGATTTTTTACCTCTGATGTCATGAATTTCTTTTGTAAAATTTGCTTTGACTCTGTAGAAGGCTCCTGTTAAACAGAAGCTGTAGATACCATTGAATAACATTTGCATTCATTCAAAGTTTGTATGGCAAGCAGGATGGATAGTAAATTATAATATCGTGAAACTTCCCCAACTAATTGCAGTTGGTGTTTGCAGATGTACTTGAAAATCACTTTCATGAATAATGCTAGTCGTGTACTTTTTAGTCTCAATCTTTATCATGAAAACCTTGCGAGGAAAAAAAAAAAAAGATACACAGGCTTCTCTTATATCATCACTGTAAGATATTGTGTATAATATGCACTCATGTGTTACTATGTCAAGAAATGGATTGGTAGCTAAAAGGTCAGCAAATGTTAGGTACCCTGCTACTAAAATATAGCTTTGAATGTCTGTTGTAAAGCTTGAACTCTTGTGCCTTAAAAAGGATTTTAACTCACTGCAGAGAAGAATAAGAGTTAAGTGATGGAATCTGCTGGTATGAAAGTTTGTTGATACAATATTTGACCCACAATCGCCCCACAATGAGACCATTACTTTATTGAAATGAACAAATTATGAAACCATTAGTGAGATTTTATTGCAGTCCCATCATTCTAGAGTTCTAAGAGGAAAATTCTCCCACAAGTGTTTTTACATGTATGCCTGGAAATTGGATCTTAATGTACTGCTTTTGTAACATGACACATCTGGAAGAAAGAGAAAGATACAAGAGTGATCTCTGTTGAGTAGTACTCTCTCTACAGATGTGGAGTAACAAGAAAAAGAAGAAGAACAACAAAACAGTGGGGAATTAATAGGGACAAACATATGTACAAATGCAATCATTAGGAAAACTTGATTTGGGATGATATCTTGATGGAAATATGTTATTTGTTAAGCATCATTACATGTCTACTGTTTATTAATTGGACTGAGGGGCAATTTTCATTTTTTTTTTTTTTTTGTAAACCCAAACAGGTCAAGTATAGATTGTCAATAAAGTGAACTCTTGACAATAAACAAAACAACCCGTGTCCTTTTTGTCGTGTTGAAAAATTTTCCATTTGTGAAGATGTTTGTTCTTTTTCATACCATTTATGTTATACAGTTTGATTGCCAAGGCTGCCAAATAGTCTCTATATGATGTTGAGGAGGTTCTTGCTTCATTGAAACTGAGACAATACCTTTTCCCCCCGCAAACTTCTGTACATATTTAGCAAGTAAACTTCCCCCAATTGTTTACCCGCAAAACTGATTTTGCTTCATTTGTTTTTGTTTTAGTTCACTTCTGTGCATTCCATGCACTCTGATCTGTAAAGGTTGGCCCTAACAAACACCTCAAATACATGTATAGATTGATGTTATGTTCATGCTGTAAGCTACCCGACCCCCCCCCCCCCATTTCTCTTCATTTCTGAAGTCATTTCATTTTGTTATACATTGTATTTTAGTGTGGATTTTATTTGAATGATGATTTGCATGAATTTTATTTTTATTTTAGGTGAATACATATAAACAACATATACCACATAACCATAGATGTATGCATAATATATCAATATATCGCTTATAACTTTGGATCCAGCTATAGGGAGACATTGTGTAGATAAGCAATGTCAGCAGTAAGATATGCAATTTAAGAATGGGATGTAATACAGATTAAAACATTCAGGAGACACCAACTTTCTCTTTAAGGTCATGTGTCTCTCAAACGCTGGATCCCCCCCCCCCTCTCTCTCTCTCTCTCTCTCTCTCTCTCTCTCTATATATATATATATATATATATATATGTATATATATGTATACACAGTGGAAACTCGATATAATAGATCTGACGTACCAAAATACCTGATGTAAAAAACTAATTTCTTCGGTCCCAATCGAAGTTATTTCCTTTGTTACTTATGTGACTAATGATATAAAGAACATCAAATAAAAAATATCTAGTTTGTGTATGTATACTTCTCACAAAATATCTGATATAAAGAATAACTTGTCTTGGCCCCAAGGATTTTGTTATACTGAGTTTCTACTGTATTATATCAAAATGAATGTATTAGATTTACATATTTTAAAATGCACACACAAACACTTACACACATTCAATCTCACCCACACCGGTACCTCCACGTTGAGATTCATGCAAGTTTTAGAGATTTTCTCAGGTCTGTTTTGATTCCACTTGGGTCATGTTCAATCATTTTGTATATCAATTAATAGAAACCATGTTTTTCTAAAGTGTTTCATAGACGGTGAAGAACGTTTGATGATTGTTCAATGAAAGGATGTTGTGGTATGATGCATTTTGTGTCAATCACAATTGACGGGTGCATTTAATTTCATGGTTGAATAATGTTCTGATTGGGTGCGTGCAAACAGTACAAAGTCCAGTCATGTGAAAACGTAAGAAGGATATACATTTGAGCAAAACAAGTTAGCCTTGAGAACCGTTGAGATTTCAAAGACAGAGAAGAGAGTAAGTAGAAGAGGAGCCTGGTTGTCATTGCAGCTGAAGTTGTTCAAGATGTGAAAAATGAAGAAAGTGAGAGGAGAGAGAGAGAGAGAAAAAAAAAACTAACATTGTGTGGAAGTTCAGAAAAGGGTCTTTCACAGAACAGAGGTTGCCACAAACATCTCCAATTAGTTTCACGTGAATGCGAAAGAGCAGTCACATAAGATATTTAACCGTTTGTCAAAGATAACAAAGTTCATTGCGTACGTAAACTTCACATTCGTAAAAACTCAAACTTTGTACAGTGTTGTATTGAGAAGGCGAGCAGACGCAACTAATTAAGCTTGTGTTGATGAGCGTAAAGTTAAATTTCAGTGTACATACACAATATTAGAGCGTGCTAATAGACTTGAGAGGTATCATCCTTGGCGCTTTTTCGAGGGAAGATCTTCCTCGTATTCTCCACGGCCTGTTGGATCACAATAATACCCATGCAACGAGGCACTGAAAAAAAAGAAGATATATCAGCTCATCCTGGAATTGTGATTCTGAGACTAGCGTGCTAACAGAGTTGAAAGGTACCATCCTCAGCAGGTTCTTTCTTTTTTCCTCGAAGGCATTCCAGCGTGGATTCAAATTTGTAAAGGGTTAATATTTCATCTGTGAATGTCCTCTTTATGAGAAAAGTATGTTTCACGGCCTGTTGAACGTGTTGGATGACAACAATATTCGTGCAACTAAGTATATGCCCAAATCATCAGCTTAATTAAGCTGAAATTGAGTCTGTTATCTCTCTGAGATGTAGAGAGTATGGCGTGCATACAAAGTTGAAAGATACCATCTTTAGCGCTTTTTCGAAGGCCTAGCTACGTGAATTCAGATTTGTAAAGGATTAATTATTCATTCTTTTGAATTTCCTCCTCTTTGCGAGAAAGGTATGCTCCACGGCATATAGATCACGGTAATAGTCATGCAACCAGGCAGAGAGCCATAAATCAGATTAACCTGAAATTGAGTCTATCATATTTCTGAAACTATCCGGGATGAGTGAGCTCCTGGTTGACGAATCGAATGAATGAGGGAACTTCCATCATGTGAATTTGTCCGTAAACACGTGCATTCTGGCATGACTAATCCCACTACTAGCCAGAGCGAGAAATTAAACAGATGATAAACTAACCATTTTACATTTACCCCTCATTGAGAGAGCGTCAATACAGTAACAGTGTACAGGTATATAAAATAGACATTAATGTACAGGTAAACGTTGATATGCGGCAAGATACATTCAAGCGTTTCTTGCGTTGATAGATAGTACGATGTTTTGACATTATGTACACTGTATGTCTTTTACATGTCTCCAACAAATGAAAATTATAAAGAAATAAAAAATTATACAAGCGAAGAAACGTATTTCAGAGGTACAAAACAAATCGCTCTGTCGGAAGTATACTTACACAGTATATATATTCAGTATACCTGAATAGGATATTTATGATTACTAATTACACCGTTAACTATCCACTCATAAAACTGAGACATGTTGCATTAGATCTCGAGTGCTAGTCCCAGCCCGCATCTAAAGTTCATAGATGAATTTGAGTCCGGTAGCAGACAATTTAGTCCGACACAGTTCGTCAAATTCCTCATTCTGTGCCACGGTGAAGTGGTTCTTCCAGTCGCCGATTTCACCTTCGAAATGATAATGGAAGCAGAAAACATGAACGATAATGGTTGAGAAGAGAAGTACATTAGAAAATCAATCAAAGTCAAAAGTGATGTCTGACAATAACAATCACTATAAATTCTGAAATGCCTTGTCATCGGTTCAAGGCATAATTTACCATTTGCAGATGAAACAAAAACCCAGCATTAGTGCTTCAAAATAGTTCTTAAATGTGAGTTAGGGATAAAAACAGCAACTGTAAAAATTTGAATCTGTATAATTGATGTTAGATATTGTTAAATACACAAAATGTGAACCATAGTTATAATAAAAATGTTTCCAGACTAAACCGTCTACAGTAAAAATGGTTAATGAGAAAAATCGTGATATGGCCTTATATTTTAGGCTTTATTGCAAACATTTTATGTGGTACTTACAGGATGTTTTGTGATACAACTGACTTACACATATGCATCAAAAGTGATATCTTGAGTTTTTTTTTTTTTTAAACACGGCTCCCAAAAGTAAACAGGACCTTTAATAATGGTCATGTTGTTTCTCGTCTTGTCGAACATGAATTTTTCAACACTGGACATGCACGCAGAACATAATTTACGAATTAATCCTATAGAAAATCGAAAGATTATTTCGCCATTTACAAAAACGCACACATTAAATTATGTTCCAGTACATTCCATTATAATTCATTAACACATTTCACCCCAACATTCCAACATTGTCAATACATGTAGTGCGTGCTTCATGGTTCGGTGGATAAGTCTGGAACTTTTTAAAGAATTAGAAATCTTGGGAATCCCACTTGTATTTCTAAAGAGATTACTACAAGTATTTGTGTACCCCATGACGTAGGTATGTGAACGAGCACCTGCCTATAATGCTATACTGATAATAGTATATAGGACCTTCTGGAAAAGCAGAGGTAGCACTTAATGGAAGAGACTACCGACTACCGGCAGATAAGACTGAGTGTTTCGTTATTTTGGTGGTAAATGTACATGCAGTCGGTATACTATTATAAGCAATTAAGTATTCTGAGTTGCGAGTCCCGCCAGAATACACTCGAATTTTCAGAAGTCGCCATCACGCCTTCTTGACTTATAGAAGGCGCCTGAGCATTAGACACTTAGACAAAGTCACAATACACTCGCTGCATATGAAGCTTTCATGTATGACAGTGTACAACCGTTGTATGAGTGATTTGCTACTGAAAAAAGGACTACAAGACTTTATCTTTTTTCTTTTCATAAAGAAAACGATTTCCGAGTATTTTGTTTGTTTGCTTTTTATTTCTTTTAAATAGAGCAAAAAAAAAAAAATCCCCATTACAATTTTCTGGATGTTTGATAGTGGCCTATTTGGTTTGAATTGAATATGACTTGCGTTATCTACAACCCTATTTACGTGATAAAAACGAACGAAAGAATATACATAAACAGAATTAAGAAAAACATGAAAAAAAGACCATATTTTTGCTGAGATTTGCCGCGTTTTGATTAAAGCTTCCCGATATTAGCCAAATATTTATTACCGTCTACTATTTGTGTATTAAGAATTGGATTTTTCAGTCATCCATCAACTTTTTTGGTTACCGGTTTCAGCTTTCGCGAACAGAAAACACATTGATATGAAAAATAACAGTATGACTATAAATTGTAAAAAGAAATTAAAACAATGGCGTTTATAGTATTTACATAACACATCGAAGTTCTGTACGAGATATTTACAAAGTTTTTATTCTTTTATTTATCTATTTATCTATTAAATGTTTTTTTTTTATTTATGTATTTTTTTTATTTTTTTTGCGGGGGGGGGGGGTAATGACATACACGTGTGTTTATTTTTACAGCTTCTCAATAATCGATTGGGTCCAACGTATCCATGACACACACTGGCCAACAAGACAAGCCAGTTGCGACTGGGTGCATCTTTCTGCCTCAGGATCACTTCATTAAGACCAGTCCTACACAGTACCTTCCTACCGCATGGACTATCGTTGCCAGGAACGGTGATTATAGTATGTGTTCATTAGAAAAAAAATAAATAAAATATAAAAATATATGTTAAACAAATATAAAGCTCCTATACTGAAATAGCCTTTTGCCACGGCCTTCTCGCTGTATGATGGCGAGCGAAGCGAGCCCAGCCGAGCGTGACAGCACTCGATGGGCTAAAACTTCACTCACTCATTATAGCCATCATATAGCGAGAGGGCCTTGTCAAAAGGTTGATACTGAAAGTGTTCACCACAGTATCTGTGAGATGTATTAATTATTTTCAGCGCTGATATTGCCGGTGCTGTTCGTTATTCCGAAGGTTCGCTATTCCGAAGGTTCGTTGTTCCGAAGGGTCGTTAATCCGAAACACGCAAATTCCCTATACCTATTAACGAGGTTCGTTAATCCGAAAATGAAAAGGGGTTCGTTAATCCGAAAATTTGTGGTGTTATTCCGAAGGTTCGTTATTCCGAAGATCGGTTAATCCGAAAATGAAATTCGGAACAATGAACCTTCGGAATAACGAATCTTAGGAATAAAGAGCCTTCGGAATAACGAACCTTCGGAATAACGAGCTGTAACCGATATTGCCTATTGATAAAGAACAGTTAAAGTGCAGTTCCGCAAAGAGTTTGTTATAAGGAAAGTTCATTATAGGCCTATCTACATTATGTATAAGCATTGGACAATAATATTACATTAACAAGCATACTTCAAGGGGTGCACGTTACGAGACCGACACTCACGAATCCTACAGCCCACGAGTTCGAAATTGAAAAGAGGTCCATGAGTCATACAGCTCACGAGTCATGCAGCTCTTGAGTTCGACACTATATGATAGGCATATTATAAAGGCCATGAGTTTGACACTAGGTAAAAACAGCCCACGAGTTCGACAGACACAACACGGGGCTTGATATGTCGGTTTCACGGGTCTTGGTGCTTAGTGTCGAACTCATGGGCTGTATGACTCGTGAGCTGTATAACTCATGGGCTGTATGACTCACGAACTCTATGACTCGTGGGTTGTATGACTCGTGGGTGTCGGTCTCGTGACGTGCACCTCCTCCAAGTACCCACCCTTCCTCATAAAGGACTTCTTCTTCGAGACGGCCTTGGCGAAGACTGGGACGGAGTCTGGATTTGCCTTCGGGTCCTTTTTCATGGCGTCAAAAGTGCAGTGTTTGGTGATTTTGTCTATGACGTCATCAGAAAGATTCTTGCCCAGAAAATCGCTGATTCTGACAACAGCACCTCGTAGATCCTGCATGGTCCAAAAGAAAGTGATGGCATGCGAATGAAACGAGAGGAAGTAGTTGTTTTTTCTGTCTCTCTCTCTCTCTCTCTCTCTCTCCCTATTTTTCTTTTCTCCCTTTAGAGGAAACCTAAACCCAAAGAGAAATGTGGATTGATTGATAGCAGCAACATTAGTAGAACACATCAGTGAAAGCTTGAGGAAAATCAGACAATCGATGCAAAAGGTATGAATTTTCTAAAGTTTTGGTATTGGAACCACTGGATAAGGAGACTACTTGAGTTTATGACAACATGTGTGGACAACAAGCATTATTATAAAGAGAATATAAAGAAAATTAAACATGATTTCACTTTTCTAACATAATGAAGAGCACTTGACTAACCGCTTTCAGAAAGCAGGGGAAATAATTACTACCCTTAATATTATCAGTATCAAATTTATATGGATGTTTCATTTTCATAATAACTATTCTTTTTTAATTCCCTTTATATTTTCTTTATATTGTTGTCCACGCATGACGTCAGGAACTCTGACGGAAGTCTCTGACGCCCGATATTGATGATACTTTGACCACTTTCTCGTTTACACTTTCCTATTCATAGCCTTCATGAAGATAATATGTAATTACCGTATGGAATAGCACAGCAAGGCAACACAGCACACATCTATCTCAGAACGACTTAGACTATAAAAATGATACTTTGACTGAGTCATTTGGCATCATGATGTTTTGAAAGTTATAACTTCTTTTTTTTTTCTTCCGTGTGTATGTGTGAACTGACAACGGATTGAGGTTAAACTAACATTTATAATAATGATATAAAGGATTGAATACGCACTCTTTTCATTTCTTCGTATGTAATGAAGAAAACATTTGGCTGACGTCGCCGATTCCACCAGTACAGAACATGATCGAACCAAGATCCCTTGGGAACTATCGAAGAAATACAGAGAATAACGACAAATTTATCACGCTTTGGTTCAAGTTTGAAATCATTATGTAAAAAGAGACAGAACAAAAATACTAAATCAGTGAGAAATCGGGACCAGTGAATAATGATGATAACTGTTTTAGTAAAGAAGAATAACAATTCAAGTTTGAAGATTTTTTTCTTTTTAAATCTTCGAAGAAATGTATTTTGAAGATTTTAAAGAATATTTGTGATATAACAAAAAGTATAAGAAAGAAGTTTACAAAGAGAGTAACAGACCGAGTATAAAACATAGGAAGAAAGTGCACATCATCACACTTTGAAAAGATGAATATTGATCAAAACAAAGAAAGCAAAAGAAAACAACAACAATCTTTGGCATTTGAGGCAGGTGCAGATTAAGAATCCATGTTGAACGAGTGACTTGATTAACTAAACATAATCATATGCATCTTGATATTCACTTACTATAGTAATTGTCCGTGTCTAAAGCCTTCTTAATAGTCGATCAGATGTATATATATATATATATATATATATATATATATGGATTGATATTTTTTACATCTTTCCACCTTCAGAACAACAATAAGATTGAGTAAGATTACACTGCCATTTTCACCCTTTCAGCATGTGTTCAGAATTTCAGAATTTTTGAAAATGTTGTTGAACTCCTGTCAAACATACAAGTTTCATTTCATTTTCATGAGGTTTATTTCATTGCAACAAGAATACAATTGCTATAAAACACTTCAATACACATAATGACACAAAATCGATCCAACAATGTAATCAAGGAATATACTCTGAATTGGAATAGAATGAATGAATAGATGAATTAATGTTTATCATCAAATATCTTTAAAAAACTTATCAAATGAAAAAAAAAAATTCTCTTATTTCACCAGACAAACATTTCAACACTCCCTGACTATTACAAAAATGACATGATGTATACATATTGCATTATTCTCCTCTTAAAGGGCAAAACCTTCAATCAAATTAACACAAAATCCCTGGACTTCGAAGCTATTCAAGAGTTTATGAAACATGAGTGCTAAGAAGGAGCCATGAACGTTGCGTGATTAAACAACAATTCAATGTGACCCGTCAGACTGGTGGAGGATTTTAAATAGTTAAATCGCAATATTCGTAGTAACGTTTTATTGAGAATGAAATTTGCGTGCCTACATTTCTTAACTGCAATGATAATCAATTTCTATCTATTACAGCTTTGTCCTTGCAGTTAGTTTAATTTTGCTGGTATAAAGGGGTTTGGTGAGTGAGAGCGGCTATTGCGTTTGATTTAGGAATTGATCTTTTCCAAATATGTAACAGTGTGATATTCATAAACATCCAGTCTGAAAAAAAAAAACAATGCGAAGAAATGAAATAAAAGGTCAAACCAATTAGTGACTCACGCAAGTTAGCGCAGAAGTCCTTGAAGAATTGGTCCCATGTTGGGTATGGCGGCAAACCCGGGGAGTAATGGCAGAAGTGGAAGTAAGAAACCGCCACGTCCTTTGGGTTTCTAGCCACGCAGATTACCTGACGAGGGATATAAGTCGACCAGTTAATAACGCCATGGATGTCAGTTAAACAGCAAAAGTTACATTTTTTTTTTGGGTTGTTCGGTTGATTGGTTGTTGTTGACAGCGGTGTCTACTAGGGTAACTGCAGTGCATACTTGCTCGTATATACTTTGCATCATACTTGCATGACTTGTATAAATTCTTACAAACTGTAAGGTTTGTTAAATGCGTACTTTGTATTATCTATCATCATGTTTTGCTAGATTAAAACAAATGAAAGTTTAATTGAATTAAGTATTGGAGGGGGCTGGAAAAGATTATATTATGTAAAATTATCAAAGCATTAAGAAAAGCATGATTATGCAAATGATTTCTCTTTTTCTACAACAGTTCATGTCTTGTCATTTTCTGTTAATGACATCTGAAGCTTGGTCGTCATTTCGTTATGTTATTTTCAGTGTGTATCTAATCGCTTGCAATAGATTAGGTATTTTGTTTTGGCACGAGATGGCAGGAAAGTGTAATTGAATTCTGTGATAGACCCCCTCCAAAAAAAACAAAAACAAAAAAAAAACACCAAAATAATATTTATTAATTTCATTTTTTTTTTGGAAAAGGGAAATGTGAGAACGTATTCTCATTTACATGTGTAAACTCAAAGATGAATATGCATGAAATCAGAGGACTAAAACTGCATTTCAAACTTCAGAGGTTAACAACATGAAGATGAAACGTGGCTTCAAAGTTGGAGTTAGAAAATTGAATTACTTAAAGGACAAGTCCACCTTCATGCATGTGGAGTGAGTGAATGCAGCAGCATTAATAGAACACATCGGTGAAAGTTTGGGGAAAATCGGAAATTCCGTTCAAAAGTTATGGATTGTAAAGTATCTCTGCGCAGTCACTGCTGGGTGAGAAGACTACTATAGTGCATGATGTCACGCGCGTAGAACGATATAATGAAAATATAAAGAGAATTTCACAAAATTTCACTTTCTGAAAGAAAAAAGTGCTTATTTCCTTGACTTGTCACTGACGTATGTTACGGCTAATATTACTCCCCCTGCTTTCTGAAAGAGGCAAGTCAAGTGAACATTAAAGTTGTGCGAAAAAAAGTGAAAATAATATCTTGAATTTTCCTGTATTCTGTATATTGTTGTACACATGCGACGTGACAAGCTGTAGTAGTTTTGTCATCTAGCAGTGACTGAGCAGAAACTTCAAAAATAGAATTACATCTTGTGAACGGATTGTCCGATTTTCCTTAAACTCTCACTGATGTGTTCTAGATTGCTGCATTCTCTTAATTCATAAGTCTATGAAGGTGAACTTATCCTTTAAAGCATGTACCGCCCTGTGATATTCAGACACGCTTAGGCCAGGGTCATAGCGTAGTTACAAATGCGACTACCAGTAACATCGGCGTATACATGTATTATATTTACGAATTCTTCAAAGAATTCAATGGTTACACAGGTCCCCGCACCAATAGGATCCGATGAACAAGATATGTTATTAACATTAACCCTGCCATTTCCCGTCATATCCAATAAAAGAAACAATCAAGGTCGTGTAAGGTGTTCTAAGTTGCATATTTTGTAAATCGTTATAGCTGTACATGCACTTACCCATGAATCAGATGGGCTTTTCTGTAAGATGCGGGTAATAAGTTATATTTTCATACCTTGAAATTGCATTTAAATTGATTAATCATTTTTAAAGTTGTTGTTGCGGAAAGTCCGATTGTAAATTTTGTGGGGGACAATCACGTTGAATTGTATACCTCTTCTTCTGCACAATATTATGCTTCTTGGGCTTCGGCCAGTACGTTTGAGTTGTTGAACTATGGCTCTCCATAAATTTCTATTAGGGCCTCTATATCAGTTTTCTGTATTATCAATACTGTTATGCTTACCTATTCCAAAATGCCGATCTATAATTATGTTAAAAACATAATTTACCATTTGCAGATGAAACAAAAACCCAGCATTAATGCTTTAAAGTACTTCTAAATTGTGAGTTAGGGATAGAAACAACCACTGTAGAGATTTGAATCTGTATAATCGATATTAAGTATTGTTAACTACACAAAATGTGGACAATAGTCATAATAAAAATGCTTCCAGACTAAACCGTCTACCATCGCCTACAGTTATGATTTATTGAGAAAAATACTGATATCTCCTTATATTTTACGCTTTATATCAAAAATTTTAAATGGTAGGATGTTTTGTGATACAACAGACCTAGACATATGCATCATAAGGTGATATCTTGAACATTTTTCAAATCACTGCTCCCAAAGGTACTCTCTAAAAAAAAATCGAGTGAAAATATTCACTCTTGAAAGAGTGAATACAAAAAAGAGTGAATTTAGAGTGAAATTGGAGTGAATTTTGAGTGAAAATGTTCATTTTCACTCGTTTTAGAGTGACCTCAGGGATCACTCCAAAATCTTCGAGCGATCCCTGAGGTCACTCCAAAATGAGTGAAAATGAACATTTACACTCAAAATTCACTCCAATTTCACTCTAAATTCACTCTTTTTTTGCATTCACTCTTTCAAGAGTGAATATTTTCACTCGATTTTTTTAGAGAGTAAACAGGAAAAGATGGACAAGTGATAGGAAAGGTAAAAATAGTGGACAGTTCACCTTTGCCTTTGCATTCTTTTCTTGAAGCTGCTTTGGAAGAAACTTTGGAAGGAGCTGGGTTTTCATGACACGGGGAGACGCCATCTTGTTTGCCACTTCATACATTGCACGTGGTCTCCATGTCTCCTTGTTAAAGACCGATAAAGAATGACACGGAAGTGACGTCATAGTAGCTTGACTTTACAGAGACATTTGAGTACATAAGGAAATGGGGAAATGTATCATTTACGGGAGCCCTATAAAATTTGGTGAATTTAGTATATCCGCCGATATGTGAATGATATAATTAGTATTACCCTACCTCGTTGAAAAAAAAAAATGAAAATTTAGTTACATGGTGTTTTATGTACACGCTTTCTTCTTCTTGTTTCCTCTTTGTGGAAAAGATGGTACAACTGGGAAAATTGTCTTAAAGATCTACAAAAAAAAAAAAGATTGCTTGAACGAACTATAAGATTACCTTACGAACTCCAATATTTATGTTTCATCTTGATTTGAAAGTGTATGATTACGGTCAGAGAATATCTTAAGAATCCAGATAATGACAAGAAACACGATCGCAAATATAGCACCCATGTACATCATAAAAATGTCACTCTCAGAAACAAAGAAAGGAATTTACTCAAAACGCATCTATCTGAAAAAAGAGTATACTTTTGCAGTTATATGTAATGTTTTTTTGTATCAATTTTGAAGTACATGTAATTTCTAACTGTGCTGTGATTATTGGTATTATCATTGTAAAGCTATAGAGACTTTATCCTGCCATGCGCTATAGGCAGAATGAATTATTATCATTATTATTATTATCATCATAATTGTCAATACTATTCTAATTCTTCTTTTTCTTTTTCTTTTTTCTCCTTCTTCTTCTTCTTCTTCTTCCTCCTCTTCTTCTTCCTCTTCTTCTTCTTCTTATTATTATTATCATTATTACTATTATTAATATATATTATTATGATTATTATTCAGAGTCAGAGAACAGGAAGACAATAGCAATTTATAAGATTACTGACGCGGTTGTCAGATATTTCAACTGAAATCTGAGCCTAATCCTCACTTCTTGGTCACTCTTTCTGGTCATCTTGTCGAAGTCCAGTTTACTCGACATCTCCAGAAAGGGCATCCGAGCTAGGACGTGTTTCTTGCTCACTGCCTCCACTTCGCCACCGGCTTGGACCATCGTCACGATCTGCTGCATCCACGTGGTTCCTGGGAGCGGAACGAACATAGCAACGTCAAATCAACTGAACTCAAATTAAATCTTACAAATTCGATTCAACGTCAGCAATGTAATTTCAAACTTTCACTACTTATTTCATTAATTATTGATGAAAAATAAGGGTCAGCGCGGACATTAGTACTTTATAAATCGGCGTATTTTGTACGGGGTGCATTATTTTCGTTTTTCAGAAGGTTCGTTTATTTTGAAACACAAAAATTCCCAATGTATAATTATTGATGTTTGTTAATTCGAAAATGATAAAAAGGGGTTGGTTAATACGAACATTTATGGCGTTATTCCGAAGGTTCGTTAATCCGAAAATGAAATAAAAGTTTGTTTCCAAGGTTCCTTTGTCAAAAAAAAAAATTAAACAGGGTTTGTCCTTCCGAAAATGAAACATGGTTCGCTATTCCGACGGTTTGTGCATCCAAAAATGAAATAAGGTTCGTTACTAACAAGGTTCGCTGATTCGGAAATGAAACAAGGATTTATTATTCAGAAGGTCTGTCAATTCGAAAATGAAATAAGATTCATTATTCCGACGTTCGTTATTCTAGAAATTAGGTCATCTTGGTAGGTATGGGTCGTTATTCCGAAGGTTCGTTGTATGTCTCTGTAAAACTTTGCTATAATGACCAATCTCCCGGTGTGTTAGTCTGCCTCTGCTGTCCCGGGAAGTCAATCTCTCTCCCCCCCCCCCCCCTCTCTCTCTCTCTCTTTCTGTTTCTTTCTCTTTACTAATAAAGATCAATCACCTGACTTGGGATAGACGATTATGAAGACGTCGTCGGGCCTGACTTCGAAGTCTTTCATTTCCTCGAGAGAGCACTTCGGAACGGCCTTGCCTATGATGACGCCGTCGTGCTCATAGCAGTGCTCCTTGGCAAAGTCGGGCAAAAGATCGAAACGGGAACCTCCTGTCCGTTTGGATTATGACATAATATAGTATATAATATGTTTGATAGTAATAGTAATAGCAATAGTAATAGTAATAGTAATAGTAATAGTATAATATGTAATAGTATATATAATATATGAGAAGATCTGTTCACAATTTATTCCATAATTTGATATTCCATATGCTGTACATACTGTGTGTAACAGGCACTCACGCTCACCCTCAAGACATGTGAAAGCATAGTATAGAGCAAATTGATATGTGGAAAAAAAATGTATTATGTATATCGAGATGAAAGAAATCGGTAGCCGAAATACACGCACACACTCACACATAAAAACACGAACAAACAAACAAACACACTGCACACAATATATAGGCCCTATATGTATTATATATATATATATATATATATATATATATATATTTCTATGCGAGTATGACATATTGTGTGCATGTGTGCCTATGCTTCAAATCTTCTTTTTTTATCTTTCTTTTTTTATATATTTCTGATTATTATTATTATTAATACTACTATCAGTAGCAGAGGGAATCAAGCAGTTACAGCAGCTACTTTTGATATTATGATGTCATCTAAAAGCGACACCAATTTTCTACCATCTCATAATTCGTTCATTTTTTTTTAATTCTCCTAACCAGAATATTTCACTTTTCACTATATACTACTAAGAAATCATTCCACTATCTGTGCTTTTTCCAAATATTTTACACCGTTGATCTATTTTCTATTTCTACTTTCTTGTATAGGCTATATATTGTATTAATATATAATTATACAGCTGTATGCATTGGATATCTCAGTTTAACGACGTCCTACTTGATCAATATTATCACTTACTCTACATCATCTAGTACTTCACAAAATACTTTAAGTTCTGTTAACATAACTTCTGTTTCTATATTCAGATACAATAAGAAGATTGCTCGTTCAGTCAAAATGAATGAGTAAATATATATTTCACTAATAAGCATTGTTGACCAGGACTAGAATTATGTTGAAATTACAACCGAGCCATTGCTCTAGTCATTACAAGAGAGTGTCAATTACAGATTACCATCCGAAAAAAAAAATGATAACATTTCACAAAAACGCATTACTGAAAAGGAAACAACAAGATCTAATGACACGTTTAGAACATCTGTATTAAACTCCTGATAAATGTATTGTATTAGTATTATTATTATCACCATCATAATGGACCAGTGCAGTACAGCCTGTACAGGAAAGCTGAAGCAATGTCCAATAAGAGTATACATTGTCAAGATCTCTTTGTTTTCGAGCCTAATTATTAATCTATTAAGTAATTATATACAACACTTACCTTCCATAGTGGGCGAAATTGACCAGTGTGCTCCTTGTAGACAGGTCACCGCAATTTGACAAACAGGAAAACGGAGTTAGTATCACAGCTTGTAAAAAAAATCCGTATCTCGCTATCCCTAACTGCCTGTGTGTCTTCAGAAGGTATAATATGTGTCGTGACAAATGGTGGATCTTTTTATATACACGTGCTCACTACTCATCGAGCGGTAATCAAACGCAACGAGGAAAATGATACGGACATAAACGAGAGAAAGAAAAAAGAAAACTAAAACCAAAGAAATGATCTCATTTAACTTCACGATTTTAGTATACAGCAGTAAACATACCAGCACAGTTTACTTCAAGACATGCGCTCGACCAGCAAAGGAAGAAGTTAGAGAGATGGAGAGAGAGAGAGAGAGAGAGAGAGAGAGAGGGGGGATTTCAGACCTCTTCCCGCTGTAAGGTATACCTTAAAGGGATCGTACAGTTTTGGTTGAGACCTAATTTCAGGTTTCTAGCATTTTTTGATGAGATAATGAGAAACCTCTTATGAAGTATGAAAGAGCATTTAATTCTTTGAGGAATTCAACGTTTATTTGATTGGTTTTGAAATGGCTGAGATATCCAAAGAAGAGCGATTCAAATAAAGTGTGGGACCCACACTTTATTACGATCGCTTTGTTTTACTTTGTTTTTGGACGTTTCAGTCATTCCAAACCCGATTTTGATCAAATAAACTTTGTATTCCTCTTTGAATGGTATGCTCTGTACTATATCATAAGTGTTTTCTTGGTATCTCGCAAAAGTTAAAAGCCCAATTCTCATCTCCACCAATACTGTACCATCCTGCTTTTTTGCAAACGCGAGTTAATTCTTATTGCAATATAATATAGCAGCAGACTTGTAACTCTTCCACTCGTCAGTTTACCTAAAACGATAGAATCATGTTGCATATATGATTTTTATGTATATGTAGAGTGCAAAACCATCAGCAAAATACAACCTTTCCAGTGATACCTGCAGAGCTTACTTGCAATTTACTAGTAGCAAGGAATATTCTAAAGAGTTATGGTTAAAAATTTCCCGTATTTTTATACAATTCCCCTTATTTTTTTATTTTTTTTTTTGGGAGGGGGCAGTTTTAATTGCAAATATCTCAACTATATAGAAGAATGGAGTTTGCTCGTTTTGCGATGTAGCTCTTTGTATATATGTATATAAACTATATATATATTTTTACTTACATATATAGAGAGAGATAGAGATAGAATGAGAAAGAGAGAAAGATGTATCTATATTTGTGTTTGTGTGTGTGGTGTTTGTGTGTTCAATTCTTTAGGTTTGAACGTGTTAACATTATGTGTTTGATTATTTGTATGTAGGTTTACTATAGTGCTGACGTCAACGCCTCCCGACAAAGGATACTATATGAAGAGTTTGTTCGCAAAAACCGATAAGTCCATATTTGCCAAATGGAGATATTTGCGATTAAAGGTCAAGAAAAATAAAGAGAATAATAAGAAATGTTTGCTTCTTTTGACCATAACTTCAAAAATGTACCGTTATATGTCTGACCAATATATCATTTAAAAGGTATTATTTTGTACTTTATGACAGAGACCGTAATTCAAAATCTTCAAAAATGGACTTATCGGTTTTTGCAAACAAACTCTTCATATATATATATATATATATATATATATATATATATATATATATATATATACATATAATATAGCATGATATGATATATATTTCAATTTCAATTCAATTCATTTTATTTCCATACTTCTCATTTGTGGACATTATAACAGAAATCAAACAAGTTCTTTCACCTTGTAAACAATGTGCAAAACACAACAATATACATGGTGATAACACAGTAATTATATGTAATAACTGGTCAAATTCGAAATCGAGATGGGGTTGATCAAAGAAAAGTATGGCGGGACCTACATGAAAGCAAGCTTGTTTGGCTGTAAGCCCCGAGTAATCAGTGTTTGTGAAAAAGAGACGGAGAACGGATAGTAGATAAGACCAGATGATGTAAGAGTGGCAAATAAGAAAAAAAAAAAAGAAACAAAACTAAAATTTGAACTATTACTGTGACCGAGATATCATTGGTTTCAGGAGGACAACATGATTTGCATAATCATAAAGCCTATTTTAGGTATATACATAATGTACACTATAAACTGTTGTTGCATTAATGCTATCATGAGTAAGACACAAGAAGTGAACTTGATGTGCAGCTATCAAGCCATTTGGTGTCCGCCGTCAAGCTCTGTACAGAAAGCTAGAGAGAGAAAGAGGGAAAGAGGAGGAGAGGGAAGCGAAGTAGAATGTGGAATTGATAATGATGAATTCGGAGAGCCTGACAGCAAGACCTTAAAATGGAATCTGCAGCGTGTTGACAAGAATGTTTGATCGGACAATAACATACCACAATATTACATAAGAAATTACAATTATTCCGTTTCTGCAGGATATGCACTCAATAAAGACTCTTTTAATTTGCGTTTAAAGGAATATAAAGACAAGCAGCTTGTTATTTCGGGGGAGAGGTCATTCCAATATCTAGGGCCCGTATACATTATCGTTTTTTTAGCGAAAATTGTTCGAGTACGTGGAAGGTGAAATGCGTCACTTTGGCGGGTAGGATAATTATGAATTAAATAGTTTTTCCTGAACATGCGAGTGAAAACATCCGGTAACTCCTTGGCAGAGAATTTATACATAAATATGCCGACATTGTAACTAAATAAATCTGATGTTTTCAGTATCTTATTTTTGAAAAATAAATCATTCGTGTGGGACAAATATCCAACATGGTTGATATTTCTGATGGCGCGTTTTTGAACACGGTCCTTTATACGAACATTGGTTGACTCTTGCTACATCGAGACTTAGGATCTTACTAAAGAACGTTTTATTCAGGGAGCATTGCCAAACTTTTTGATGCTTAATTCTAATAAGAATGGCTTCCAGTGTTGTTTGTTAAAAGCACTTCATTGACTGTGTGTTGACCATGACCGTAGACTACATCAACATTCCTGTTATGTTAAAACTTTATTAAGTGATGTCATAATACGTAGTCGGAAATACAATGTTAGGAAAGTTCGTCTTCGGTCAAAAAGAAATAAACCAAGGAAAATGTGATTTCACCTTGCGTCTATGTTTTGCTATGACTTTCATGTAATTTGATTTAACATGTTAAAAATTGCCGGTAAAATCTGATGTTGGTAATGAAACTACAGAGGATCCAAGGTCATAAATACGTGGCCGTGTGTCCTACATTACATTTTATGTCTGTAGATATAAAGTTCAAGAGACAGACCGGTTTTTTTTTTTTTAATAAACGCTGTCGTAAACTGTATGTCTTCTCAAGATGCCATACTACCAGTATTTTTCGTTTCACTGCTATCTCCTATATCGCAAACATGCAATAACGTAGATGAGGGTAGACATGCTAAGGAGTGAAACGGTAGGGACGTAATATTTTTTACATTGATGCGTTTTAATTCTTCTTTTTTTTTATGATTTCAATCATCCATGAACAAGATTGTCACCAGGAGCACTTCATAACGAACCGGAACTGTTTCAGAATTCATTATCACTTTCATCTGACACATTTTGTATAAAGAACCTTGAATTCGGAATAACGAAGTGTAGTGCATGTTCGACATCAGTTTCCTCGTTCTGTATTGAAGAAAAGAAGTTCATTACCGGAAGCAGGGGCGGATCCAGGAATTCTGTAAAGGGGGGCGTGACTAATATTTTTTGGTGCCACTTCCGGGTTTCATTTCATTTTTTCTTTTTATTTTCTTTGTTTTTAACAAAAATTAAAGGGGGCGTGCGCCGCTTGCGCCCCCCTCTGGATCCGCCACTGGGAAGTGATGGGGTATCGTAGTAATATTGTCCAAGACGTCTAGATTATAATTTACTTGACTTCTTTGCTGATCATCTCTGGGGTTAAGTTACATTCATCTGCTGGTCAGACACTGGGTATACGTCAGTATTCTAGTATCTTCTGTTGTGCTGAGAAACACCAGGAGGAGTCGATGTTGTATTGTACAGTCAATGATTATGAAGTGCACGACAGTAGGAATAACTGACATTATTATCACTTAAAACGATTAAACAAGATTCCTAGAAATAATCATGTGAAAATATTGTTGTATCGTCACCAAGGACTAATTTAAGGAATTTAGAAAAGGAGAATACTTTATCACATCAGTTTAGTGATGCGTGCAATGGGAAGTATCAGAATGCTTTCGAGAAAACTTACCTTCCCCGCCGGCTCGATTTGCCTCTGTCGTTACATGGTGCGAAAGCTCTACAGGAGATGAGACATATAGGTTTAATATCAGAAGCGAAAGTCCCCTTTACAGTAATGATATGTGGACTCCCATGTTTATAGAAGCAATAAATATGATTAGCATTGAACTTACAGGTATCATTAAAACGCACAAATGTGTGCACGGAACTTTTGTATTTCGTAAAGTCCTTAAATGCAAGAGAGAGAGAGAGAGAGAGAGAGAGAGAAAGAAAGAAAGAAACAACAGCAAAAGATAATTATAAGTTTTTTTATGTTTTATCCCGGCGGTTTCCTTTAAACCATGGTATCATTAGCCATCATTACATTACCCCATCCTCGTTCTTCAATTGAACTAACTGAACTATTTGCTTGAAGAGAAATGATCCCTCCTCATACGATAAAATTGTGTAGATCGATTACCGACCCACCAGCACCACCACTGGTCCACCAGTGGCGGATTTCAAGTCCAGATACTAACACGACTTTTTATACTTTCTGTGGGCATTCATGGCGGAAAATGAAGAGACGTCGTGTGTTTAGGTTGAAGATTAGCATAAAGTGTGTTTATTTTCATGCATGAAGTTGTACGTGTTAAGTGAATGTTCTTGTTCGTTATGGAATATTAGACTTGCGAACTAAAGCTTTGATTAAGATTCTCATAAACACGTAACACAGTATGAATGGGAAAACAAGCGTGTTGAATTGCACTATATCACGGTGTCTATTTCTCATTGCATTGCTGTATCATTTATTATTATGTCTATTTTCATTAGGCCTATAGTGTCGTGATCATAGTGTTGGAAATGAGATAAACGAAACGAAACGAAACCAGTATGAACTTTATATGACCCGAGACGGTAAACTGCTTCACTCAAGGGAGACATTCAATCCTTTGAAATGTTTCCTTGGAAGAAATTGCACAAAGCTTCGCAGAGATGTTTTTCTGCACTGGCGTGACTGGGGAATCCCACAAGTTTAGATGAGAGCACGTCATGTACTTTCATTTTGAAATCAGTGAAATCTGTTGGTAGGGGAACTTGTTTGTAACATCGTTCTAACTTCTTTCGTTTCGTTACTGAGCTGGCTATGGTGCAATCATTGTAACTTCTTCGAAATCTTCTCTATCAAACTTGACACGATATACGGTGATATACAGGTCAAGAGGCGATGGTGACAAGATCAATATCCGACTACAGTGGACGCCCGTTATAACGAAGTCCTCGGGACCGGCAGTTTTCTTTTGTTATATCGAAATTTCGTTGAAAAAAACAATAATAAAAGACATAGTGTGGATAATTTTGCGGCCTGAATTTTTACTTCGTTGTATCGGAATTCTGTTATAACCGTATTCGTTACAATTGGAGTGCACTGTATAACTATGCTGATCTAAAAAAAAATCATGTCTAATATGAATGTAATTTACCCTCTCGTATTTTGTGCGATGTTAGTTTCGGTTATCCAAAGGAGGTAAACCAGTAGTAAGTTACAATCACATAACACCTAACCTTTCAGATTAGCTGGAAGTTTCAATCTTTGATGATTAGCTCGCGTTCATCGTGGAGTTAGCAGCATTGTTGCTATCTTTATGCAAAGGTCACTGTAAGGACAAGTCTTCAAAGCAATCAGATTCCCCCTTTATAAAAGAAGATAACAAGTATAAAGGTCATCGAGACAACAGGAAAGAAGACCATCGCTGCTACGGGAGAGGAAAAAAAAATCCCAATCATAACAGAGAATGGAAAGAAGAAAAGACAAAAAGGACACATTTCCCTTCCTTACAGTGGTTCTTCTCACTATTGATCATGAAAGCGTGAAGCTATAACAACTTGCATTGTATTCTAATACGATTGCAACCAACGCGGAGATTCGTGTTCAATCCGTCTTAACATGTCCTCACAAAATGAAACTTGGAAAAAAAAATCACCTGTTGCCAAAAGGGGGCAAAGTGATTGACATTCAAAACGTGACAGAAAGAGACAAAGACAGAAAGAGAGAAGGAGAGAGAGAGAGAGAAGAAAAGATGGTGGAAGACAAACATGGCGGATTAAGAATAAGGATTTATTTGTGTATCGATAGTGTGTGCGTACGTGTGCGTCGGTGGAGGAAAAAAGGGGGAATTCGAAAGACCAGGGAGGTGAGACAAACCCTGGGAAGACAGTATGACGAAACTATAACGATAGAATGTATAATGAAAAGTTGTTTTGATGTCTGACGCGACCTGCGAACTCTCCTAGGTAACTCGCGGGGGAATCCCCCATTTCAGGAGCCCATAAACAGGAAAACTGATCTGCGTAATAATACCTGTTTTCATACTGCATGATGCATATAAAAAGCGGAACCCCAGCCCTGTAATGCCTATGAAGGTAATGCCCCTTGATATTCTTATTTGTATTTTCTTACGCATGTGAAATGAACGGATTACCAGTCCTGTGCCCTCCATTATGGAAAATGACGAAATCTTGACAACTAAATAGATGGGGACATATACATAGGCCTACTCTCAAACACAACACAACACAACACAACACAACACAACACAACACATACTGACAGAGAGAGAGAGAGAGAGGGAGAGAGAGAGAGATAGAGAGGGAGAGATGGAGAGAGAGAGAGAGAGGACACATACATTTGTATATATAACAGATAAGGCGCTATACAAATGCTGTGGATCATCATCATCATCATCTACATCATCATCATCATCATAAAGGAGGTGAAATTTAGGTACAGAAATGGAATCGGTAAGATTTGAAGGCCATGACCATAGATGCTTGTAACATACTAAGTAGCCTATGGTGGAGACTTGCCATGAAATGATGGTGAAGATCATATTTTTTGCCACTTGACCTATGGGCGTGATTAACGAACTCAACTGCCATCGTTTTACCCAACCACTGCACAATTTCTCGCACCTTATTGATCTTTTCTACCATGTTTATATTGACTACAGTCTGTCAGGAGAGCCCCACAGGTGACGTCCGATTTGCATATCGAATTTGCACCATCCAATGGGGAGTGCGCTGCCTGTTTACCTTGCACTGCGCGCGAATCTACTATTCAACAGTATCGGTACAAAGGTGGTTACCGGCTAGATATAGTGTCTCCACCATGTCAATAGCATGCCCACGTCTTATTTCCGTATTATGTGGTTAAATCATTGTCAAAGCACTATAGTTTTGAAAAAAAAAAAAGAATACATGACAGGTTACAGTTCCCATTACATTCCATGTCCCATATACTGAGTACTCTATACTCTATACTGAGTACTCTACACTCTATACGATTATACTGTTGTCAGTGATAGGCCTACTTACAAATAGATAACAATTATTATAGAGTACCACCAAAAACGCAAAAAAAAAAAGACGAAAAAAAAAAAACCAACAAGCAATCTCGACAATCCTATAGCTCGGGCTTAGTGTCTCCATGTTATCACAGAGGTGACAGTCAAAGTGGTTAAGTTCGGTTACATGATATCTTATTAGGGACTTCTGTTTAGACGGTCAATAAGTGTTTAGGCGAAAATTTGATCGAAACATTAAAACTCGTTCAATATCTTTATAATGTGGGGCAATAATCTATACCCATTGTTCATTTCTTTAGTTATCTATTTATTTTGGTGGAGTTTGATATTATCAAAAAAAAAAATGAAACTATCTAAATCAGGCCCTACACTTTTTCTTTTCAATAGAAAAGATGAAAAACAAGAAATGACTGTGAAATCTCGTCGTTTCGTCTTCTCAGAACCCCAAAGCCACGTTCACTTTCATCTTCATTGTCACATTTTTTCTCATCATTTTCTTGTCATCATCATCATCATCATCATCATAATTCAGTTTATTTCTATTTGTATTTACGCACTAGAATATAGTAATGATGCATTTACAGTGTATTATTTTCAGTAGTATTTCCCCATTGAGCTAAATGTAATATATGTATTATGAAAATAGGTACCTGAGCTATCACGTGTTCAAGCTTTTGCTTTTATCATAGTGGCAGTCCTTTTACCGCATAATTTCTCATGTAATTATTTAGAAATTTGGTAATACGATACATATTTTGTTAAACGGAATTCATTAACACATTAATATTCCTTCTTTGAATCATGTAAATTGTAACTTTATGCTGATATTTCATGTTATATTACTGAAAAGAATCTTGATTTATGTATGAAAATGTGTTGGGAGAAAATAAATCAAACAAAACAAACAAATCAAACGAAGTCAAAAAGACAAGATCCTGTATCTCTTTTTCTCGTCTTCGCGGAACCTTACAGGTTGAGAAGACGAGCTAATTCTCACATCTCGCACACTTCCTTTCTCGGATTCAAGACGCCGAGAGGAAATCTCTAATCCAAAAAGGTTTATAAGGTGAGGAATATTGTCCCATCTTAATTCTCGAATGCATTTATGCATTAACTTACAAGTTTATTTACACGCTTATGAGTTAAAGTATACAATGCTCCATTTCCCAGATCATTCCCCGATCAGTTTGGCCTTGTTATGTCTTAGTTTGGATTACTGGTTCCTTAGGTTTGATTGTATGCATTCCTTATCATGATGTTTGACCTGATTACTATTGCAAGTATAATACATGTCGGTATAAATGGGGGAAAACAATGGTAATTCGATAAAAAGCAAATGATAATACCCTGCCAGTTACATACTATGTTTTTATGCATATTTGGAAGCGTTTACATTTTTTTCGTTGTTTTTTTTTTGATCTCCACATCTTTTGAAAATCTGACTTCGATATATAGTCCTTCAGAAACTTAGTAGTTTTTAACGTTGAATTAGTAAGCTTAAGTTTGAGCGGAGTTATCACAAATCTGTTTACATCATATGACCATGAACAGCCCGATACGTAAGGAAGTGTAACAGTATTTGATGCACAAGTTAGGGTTACCAAACAAAAATCAACAACAAATATGATCTCTGTTTGCGATCAACCACAATTGAGATTCAAGAAAACAGTTTCTTTTGTGTGTGTTTTTGAGGGTTTGTTTTTTTTTTACCATGCATCAAAGATTTTTTTTTTCTTTAGTAGTATATAGTTGTATTGGAAATGTATTTTGAGTGTTCAGTTCAGTTCAGTTCAGTTCAGTTTTTATTTCTGCATTTCAAAATCAATACAAATCCACAAATCAACAAAATACTTACATAGTCATTTACACAGCTAATATTCGTAACGTTTGGATCTTACATACATTTTTTTTTTTTTTAAAGAACGAATATCATATATGAAAGGAAGCAATAGGAAATAATAAAAATGAAATGCAGGGGACCATCATCATAAGCTAAGCTTGACGAGGAAGATGGCCCCAGGTAAAGAGATACATAAAGAAAATCTTGCCACTCACTGAGTGGGGGGTAATTGTGCAAAGGGCACAACGAAGAGATACATAAAGAAAATCTTGCCACTCACTGAGTGGGAAGTAATTGTGCGAAGGGCGTGCGGTGCAGTGCGGTGTGCATTGTGTTGGGATGAATCTTGGTTTGTACGTTGAGTGTTATTTTGTGTATCAGTGTGATGAGGTGAATATTACTTCAGTTATGGCCGTGAACTCATTGTTTAGGGTGTTTGTTGACCAGGTGGTATAGTTGGTGTAGGTGGTGTAGTTGATGATACTGGCAATAGTAACTTAAAAAAAACCCAAAACTGATTGGTTTGCAGATAGGGGGCACTGTACAGTCCAGACAAATGGGGGATTCCCAACCTGTGTATAGCAAACTAAACAGCTAACCTTTGTTGGTCATTGTGTGAACGATTTTGGATGGACCTCGGAGCAACAGAGGATTCAGCTGCGAGCCACCTTCGGGGACAAAAACCATGCATTGAATAGTAAACCACGGAATGGCTTAGGTGATCAACGCGCCTGCAGTTCTCAACATTCAGGCCAGCTCTTTGTCCAACAGACGATGCACCTGGTGTTAATTTTTCACCCCTCCCCCTCCCCCCCCCCCCCCGGACAATGCACATCTACACTTTAATATGAAAATCTAAGATGCGTAAATATCAAATCATACAGCAACCGCGCTCTTTGCTTGGGGTGTTGGACATTGAAATGAGTAAATACTCTCTTCTGTGTTTTTTTCCCGTAATAAGCTCTGGCGTCTATGTCAGTCAGGCAAAAGAGCGGGAATATGCTTTCGATATACTTGGAAAACATGTATAAGCATGTATACTTTTAATCATTACAGTTGTTGTTGTTGTTGTTGTTTTACGATGTCACAATTGTTGTGGATGACAAATAATTTTTCCAAGCCAAAGTGCTTGAATCACGTTGCGAGTACAGAAAGAATATTGTGGAACCAAAAAAAAAAAAAAAGAAAAAAAAAGAATCCTTTAAGAAAATGTAGCGGCTAGTTCGGGGAAAGTCGTAAGATCATAAGAAAATTGTCCAACATTGTGACACAGTCACTGTGACACAGTCACAATAAACACTGCATGGTTAGAGTTTGTTATTCCGAAGGCTCGTTAATCCGAAAATGAAAAATAAGGTTAGCTATTTCGAGGTACGTATAATGCACTCACTGTCATTACATTTTCGGACTAACGAACCTTCGGGAAATGAACCTTATTTCATTTTTTTTTTTTATTAACGAACCTTCGGAGTAACGAAACTTATTTCATTTGAGTTGGATTAGCGAACCAGTGAAATAACTCCACAATAATGTCCGGATTAACGATTTATTTGTTTTTTCGTAGTCAGACAAACAAACTTGTAGGTAAAGGGAATTTTTGTGTTGGGAATGAGGAACTTACAGAATAACGAACCGTCTGATTATAATGAACATCATCCCAAACAGCAAACAGTTGAACTAACTATTTGCCTATCAAACGAACAATTGTTTGTTTGTGTCTAATAAATTGGAATGGAATTAATTAGTATTTTACCTTGTTTACAATCCGAAAGGGATATCAAAGTTTAATGAAGGCCATACAGCAGATTTATGTGCATATATAAAAAAAAAAAACATGAAAGCTAAGATCACTCACAGAATGCACAAGCGAATTTGGCAAACATGGCATGAATAAATTCTTATCTTGATGTGTAAAGTACACTTTTCTTAAGTGTTCCAATCTGAGAAGTGTTTAGGCTTACCGCCACGGCTCTTCCTCACGCACATAGCAAAGAAAGCAGAGAACACAACATTAAGTAAGATTTGAGTGACAATGACCTAAATCCTGTAAATTCTGATTATGGCTCAAAGGTCTTTGCCATCAAATTTCAGATGGAATCATAACAAGACCAAAGTTCTTTATTGCTTGGCAAATAAAAACAAACACGCAAATGAAACTTGTATAAGGAACAATGTCAACCTCTTTTACAAGGAACTTGATAAAACGATAAAGTGTTTAAAATGGGACTACAATAACATAGCAAATAACACCATCAAAACATCTCGAACATCATCACAGGAATAATGATACGATTTACGAACAAAGATCAAAGGTAGAGGAGATAATTATGGTATCTTTACGTGATGGTGAATAAGTATACCTGTCCACAGATGAGGAGGCCTTTGAATTCGAGTAAAAATATGGCATTGACCTTGAGGTGAAAGATTATCCCTCCTTGACTTACTGTATACATTATGACGGTGAATGAGTAAAATGAACAATCACACGGAGAAATGGAAACAACCAGTTTTTCTCTTCCTCCATCTGTGAACACAAAGTGGAAATAAATCTGAATTAAATCAAAATCAAACCAAATCTGCGTTTGGTTAAAATAAAAAAAGAACTAAGTTAATACTGAAGACATCCTGGCAAGTCATCATTTCCTTGGACAAAACATCTACTCTCAATGTCCCTCTTGATGTAGGTGAAGTCATCTGGTAGAAGTGAGAAGAAAGTTTATACAATGTTACAGGACTCTCTCCCGGACACGGACAGGAGACAAATCCATCTC
This sequence comes from Diadema setosum, assembly GCF_964275005.1. Classification (NCBI taxonomy): domain Eukaryota; kingdom Metazoa; phylum Echinodermata; class Echinoidea; order Diadematoida; family Diadematidae; genus Diadema; species Diadema setosum. The sequence continues at coordinate 5,849,514 of NC_092700.1, read as the reverse complement.
GATAGCAACTGCCCTACGCCCCTGGAATCAGCTCCCTTACAGTGTCAGGGAATCGCCATCTTTATCAGTGTCCCACACATTTTTGAAAACGTTCCTTTTCAATAACTGATTGGTTATTCATGTATATTTTGTATTTCTTTTTGTCCTCATCTATCCTTTTTTTCCCTCAACTCCCCAATATTCGTCTGAAATGATAATTCTGTGAAGCGCAATGATACATCCTTACTCGGTATAATGTACTTGCATTGTAAATTTTTGTATTGTAATTTATTGTATTATATTGTATATTGTGTAGAATCTTAAACATTATTGCTTTCTTTGTTATAGTGGTTTTTTTTTTTTATGGTTGACAAACTATGAAACCACCGGGTGCTGTTCGTTATTCCGAAGGTTCGTTATTATGAAGGTTCGTTTTTTCCGGTAGGTTCGATAATCCGAAACACACAAATTCCCTAGTAGTCTGGGTGCCAAAGGCTGAACCTTGTTTTACCGTCCACCCAATGTTTTTTGATGGTTTTACCCTATTTCGGGGGTGCTGAGTCCGAATCTGCATGATGCAACTCTTGCATCCTTGAGGGTTTTGAGATATTCAAGATGGCCGCAAAAATGGCCGCCCAAACCGGATATACCCATGTTTTTCCTTCTAAATGGTGAGAAATTGAAAACAATTCATGGTTTTACCCTATTTCGAGGGTGCTGAATCCAAATCTGGATGATGCAACTCTTGCATCCTTGAGGATTTTGAGATATTCAAGATGGCGGCCAAAATGGCCACCCAAACCGGAAATTCCTATGTATTTCCTTCTAAATGGTGAGAAATTGAAAACAATTTATGGCTCTAAGCTATTTCGAGGGTGCTGAATCCGAATCTGGCTGATGCGACTCTTGCATCCTTGATGATATTGAGATATTCAAGATGGCCGCCAAAATGGCAGCCAAATTACCCAGAAATTCCTATGTATTTCCTTCTAAATGGTGAGAAGTTCAAAACAATTTATGGTTCTAAGCGATTTCGAGGGTGCTGAATCCGAATCTGGCTGATGCGACTCTTGCATCATTGAGGATTTTGAAAATTCAAGATGGCCACCAAATTGGGCGCCCAAACCGGAAATTCTTATGTATTTCCTTCTTAGTGGTGAGTAATTGAAAACAATTGATAGTTCGAAGCTATTTCTACGGTGCTGAATCCGAATCAGAATGATGCAACTCTTGCATCGTTAAGGGTTCTTAGATATTCAAGATGGCCGCCAAAATGGCCGCCAAAACCGGAAATTCCCCTGTATTTCCTTCTAAATGGTGGGAAATTGAAAAACTATTGATAGTTTTACCCTAGTTCGAGGTTGCTGAGTCAGAATCTTGATAAAACTCTTGTATCCTTAAGGGTTTTTGAGATGATAAAAATGGCGACCAAAATGACCGCCAAAAATTGAAACTCACATAAATAGACCCCCATTTTCCTTCTAAATGGTGTAAAATTGTTAACAAATTGATGGTTTTACCCTATTTTGAGTTTGCTGAATTTGAAGCTGCAGGATACAGCTCTTGCATCCTTAATTGTTTTGAGATGATAAAGATGGCCGCCAAAATGGCCCCCAAATGGCCCTCAAAAACGGAAATTCCCATGTAGGCCCCCTAATTCGTTCTAGATGGTGTAAAATTGAAAACAATTGGTAGTTTTACCCATTTTGAGGGTGCTGAATCCGAACCTGGTTGATGCAACTTTTTTTTTTCTTTTTTTTTTTGGGGGGGGGGGGGGCGTTGAGAATTCTAAGATGACCGCCAAAATAACTGTCAATATTGAAATTTTTGAGACCCCATTCAGCACCCTCGACATTTTGTTGTTGCCATTTTTGCGTTCCTTAGGGTTTTGAGATATCCAAGATGACCGCCAAAATGATTGGCAGAAATTGTAATTCCAACGTTAACATTTTTTTCTAAATGGTGAAAATTTGAAAATAAATTGGTCTCACCCCATTTCGAGGGTGCTGAAGGTTTTGAGATATTTACAAATGTATTGTATAAACGGAAATTCCTTGATATTATCTTATAAATTGTGAAATATTGTGGTATAACGTGAAGCGAGTGATTAAAATGCAATAATCCGTATTCTTGAATTCAACTCGGTTGAGCAAATTTGTCAAATCAGCCAACAATTACTGGCATCCAAAATGACTGTCACAATGGTATATACTGAGATATTCCGATATGTCTCAAACGGAACTTTAACACGTAATGGAAAGAAAATGATATTGACATCATACTGAAACGTACAAACACAAGGATACGACTGAAAATTTCTTTATGCACAATTGTTATAAAGTAATGCCTGTGGTAGCCAATAAGGGCTCCACAGACTGATGTGAGGTTAATCCTCTTTGGCTGTAAGAGTAATATTAAATTATGGCCTGCTGGTATTTGGTGTTGAAATTTGTCTTGTATTCTTACGAGTCTCGCCGCGTGCTCTTATAAAACTTGTGGCATATTCTGATTACGTCACTAGAAATGGTTGCATCCATGACCACTATAGTAGATAATTATCAATATAAGGGTAATTTCAAAAGCACTCTGCGTGCTTATGATATTCGTAAGTACTGGACTATCAACTATTACCTTAGATGTTGTTGTTTGTTTGTTTGTTTGTTTGTTTTTTACTGCACGTTACCTGTGATTTTTCCAGTAACCTCGTGTGTATATATGATATCGTCGCTTGGGCGACAAGACCCTGTATCTAAAATTTTAGTGAAAATGACATTTTTGAATAAACAGATAATCAGTTAATGATGTCCTGTACAAACCTTAGCTCTCTTACCCCAAAAATGAACCTACCATGGCATGTCAAAGGAAAGGTTCTCTCATTTGTTATCGTACTTTGGCTGCCATGTTTGTTTGATTTCTGTTTTTGTTTTTGTTTTTCTCTCCTGAACATGTGACATTTTGTAGAAACGAGGTTTGTCGCCACATATATATATATATATATATATATATATATATATATATGATATTACATCATGTTGAAGAAAAATTTGAAGCAGAACTATAAAAATGTCCAATTCTTGTCTTCAACAATGTCATCAAGACCACTAATATAAACCAATTAACCAATATGAGTGTTCATGGATGAAACGATTAAAACTGTTCATGGATTAAAACTGGTAATATTTTCTGATAGAATGAAAAAGGTTTCTTCGAATATTAATGCAACATGGAAAATTATTAAAGAGGTCCTAGGTAAAAAGCCTGATTCTCCGCCAAGGGATGATATCACATTAAACGGTATTAAAATAAATGATCCCAATATGTATGCTAATTCATTTAACTCATTTTTCGTTAATATCGGTCCGGAACTTGCTACTAAAATTAGCAATACTTCTGCTCATTTTACATATTATCTTTTTGACCAAAATCAAGAGTCTATTTATTTTAATCCAACAAGCCCCAGTGAAATTATTAGTATCACTAAATCTTTAAATAGCTCTAAATCTTGTGGTTCTGATAAAATAAGTATGATGTTATTGAAAGAAATAGTTTATCCACTCGCAGAACCGTTAAGTTATATATTTAATCTTTCTTTATCACAAGGTATTTTCCCTGACCTGCTGAAAATAGCGAAAGTTAATCCTGTACATAAAAAAGATGATCCTTATGAAATTAGCAATTATCGTCCTATTTCTTTATTGTCTAGTATATCCAAAATCTTAGAAAAAATTGTTTATAATAGACTTCTTAAATCTATTAATAAGTATGATTTACTTATTCCCAATCAATATGGTTTCAGAAAAAATTATTCAACTGATTTAGCACTAATACAAATTTATGACAAAATTACGAGTGCTTTTGCAAACAAAGAACATGTTGCAGGTATATTTTGCGATTTGAGTAAAGCATTCGATACTCTTGATCATTCTATTTTACTCACCAAACTTAGTCATTATGGTATTTGAGGACAAGCACTTTTATGGCTTAATGATTATCTAACTAATAGAAGACAATATGTTATTTTTAATGGTTGTGAATCTGACCCCCTTTTAATTAAATGTGGTGTTCCTCAAGGCTCAATTCTAGGCCCATTATTATTCCTTCTTTATGTTAATGATATCATAAATACATCCTCTCTTCTCTCTTTTGTTCTATTTGCTGATGATACGAATATATTTTATTCTCATAAAGATCTTAAGATTTTAAATGACACTTTAAACATTGAAATTAGTAAAGTATCAAATTGGTTTAAGTCTAATAAACTTTCTTTGAATATAAAAAAGACTCATTTTATTCATTTCAAACTTCATTCTCATAATGAAGATACGTTGATACATATTAACATTGATGATATCCCATTAGAAAAGAAAATGAATTCAAAATTTCTAGGAGTATATATAGATGAAAGTTTGACTTGGAATGAGCATTTACATCATGTTATAACGTGTATTTCTAGAAATATAGGGATAATTTCCAAGCTGAAGTTCTTTCTTCCTTGTTCAACTTTATTTCTATTATATAATTCCTTAATTCTCCCATATATAAGTTATTGCAATGTTGTATGGGGTACTTGCGGCTCTACCAAAATAAATTCTATATTTAAATTACAAAAGAAAGTAATACGTATTTGTACAGGATCGCATTTTCTGGCTCATACTGATTCTTTATTTCATGAGCTTAAAACATTGAAGGTTTTTGATTTGAATATTATTCAAGTAGCAGTAATTATGTTCAAATATATACATCATCAACTTCCATCATCGTTTGATAACATGTTTAGGTTCAATACTTCTGTCCATTCGTACCCTACTCGTATATGTAGAAATTTCCACCTTTTGAATCCCAAATTATTAGTGACACATAAATCTATAAGACATTCGCGTCCGGATATTTGGAATAATCTCCCGGATAATATAACGTTTTGTTCAAGTATTTATTCTTTGAAAGCTTCACTTAAACGATATTTGATACAATTATATTCTCCAAACCAACTGAGCTAACAAATATTTATAGTATAGATTGTCATCTTATTGTCAATCTCAATATTCTTCCTTCAACTGCATCTTGCACTCTCACCTGCAACTGCACTGCACTCACCTGATCACCTACCTCCAAGAGAGTTATGTCGTTGGATAGTCATTTTATGAGGCCTCCATCCATTTCAAGCTTAATCGCTTATGATGGTGGTCTCCTGCATTCAATTATCTCTGTTGTTTACTGAAAAATTCTGTATATTTTATTTCATGTTTCTGTGTATCTACATTGCTCAATGCAATCACCTATGTGAATCTATTTATGTACTGTTATCGATTTATTTCACTGCACTTGTTATTCTTTGTCTTTGTACTTTTTGAAGTTTGCATTCAAATTGCATCTGATTGAATGCAGAAATAAAAGCAAACAAACAAACAAACAAACAAACAAACAAAATATTGGGAATCTCAGTAAACTTCTCTACATAACTATCACAATATGATCGAGATGGGTATGTCTTGTCCACCGATTGTTAGTGTTCAAAACATATCAATGATATGTAGATGAAACAGTGTAATCTTTCATATATTCAACCGCATCTGTAGTCTTGCAGGATTCATTCCTGGCACAGCTGTATCTTACAAACTCCAAGATATCCGGTAAAGCTGGTTTCCCTGTACAGCAAGCTCAGACTGGGATAGACAATATGCGTTCGTTTATCAGCAAAGTATGGATTGGTTTAGATTTTGCCATTGACGAAAAAGTAAAATAGGGTAAAACCATTTATTGTTATCAATTTATCACCATCCTGGCGAGCAAATTGAAATACGTGGAAATTTCCGGTTTTGGCGACCATTTTGAAATCGGAGTAGGACAGAACCATCAATTGTTCTCAATTTTGAACCATTGAGAATGAAATACGTGAGAATTTCCGGTTTTGGCGGCCATTTTGGCGGCCATCTTGAATATCTCAAAATCCTCAAGGATGCAAGAGTTGCATCATCCAGATTTGGATTCAGCACCCTCGAAATAGGGTAAAACCATCAAGTGTTTTCAATTTCTCACCATTGAGAATGAAATACGTGAGAATTTCTTGTTTTGGCGGCCATTTTGGCGGCCATCTTGAATATCTCAAAATCCTCAAGGATGAAGGAGTTCCATCATCAAGATTTGGATTCAGCACCCTCCAAACAGGGTAAAACCATCAATTGTTTTCAATTTCTCACCATTTAGAAGGAAATACATGGAAATTTCTGGTTTGGGCGGCCATTATTGGCGGCCATCTTGAATATCTCAAAATCCTCAAGGACGCAAGAGTTGCATCATCCAGATTCGGATTCAGCACCCCCGAAATAGGGAAAACAATCAAAAAACGTTGGGTGGAGGGTAAAACAAGGTTATGCCCAAAAATGGCTTTGGCATCCAGACTATAGAGGTTCGTTGATCTCTGAAAATGAATTTCGGAAAAACGAACCTTCGGAATAACAAACATTCGGACTAAAGAGCCTTCGGAAAAACGAGCCTTCGAAAAAAGAACCTTCGGGATAACAAACTGTAACCCAAACCACCACCACTTATTCCCGTATATTTTCTTACCTCACATTATTCACATAACTATCCATAACACACACAGCTATACATGCACACTCGCCTTACATTAAAACAGGTTAATCTGAGGATGAAATTATGAAAAACACAGAACCTTGAAATACTTTTTATTGAAAAGTATTGGTTTTATTTGGATAACAGCATTCAAATATTTGAAGCCTGAGAGACACGACACATATTTACACAATATTATACAAATATGGAAATTATATTATTCTTACATGACTGTATACAAACTATCCCAACGTACCCAGGGAAAAGTATGGCAGTGTCAAGATTACATTAAGAAACTAGCCGTGTACCATGAACTCGAACACGTGAACACTATTTCATGACCAGCTTCTATATCACTAAATCTTATCTAAAAGTCAAGTCTTTCGGAGACAAGGACAGTTCAAAATATCAAGCTGGTTTTGACCTTATAATCTGCTTTCGCAAACACACAATACATACAGGTAAGCCTATATATAGGCCCTATAATATATATATTTTTTGTAAATACACTGATGAGTTTCAAAATTATTTTTTTTTATATACATATAAAAATTTCAGACATAAAAGAAATGACATATCATACCCTTTTCTCCTCTACTTCTATCTACCATAGTCCCTTATGTGTTATGGTATACTTTAGGTTGCATATACAATTTAAAACATTTACACCAGGTATGTACACAAAACAACTACCTATATAGTAAGATGAAAACGCTTGAATATATATATATATATATATATATATATATATATATATATATATATATATACATATACATATACAATCAATATGTGGTGTACGCCACATGTACATTAATTGTTATCAATTTTGTTAGTTAGCTCGTTAGTTAGTAAAGTTAGTTGGTTATCTATTCATTTATTTCAGTAGGGCACATGATCCAGCAAACCAGGCTGTTCTTTTTCATGTCCATGCATCACAAGGTAAAATGACATATAACAATCAATATTCGTGTACACAAAAATACAAAAAAAAACATAAAAAACATAAATCAAAGTAGAGAATTTTATTGTTTGACTTTTCTTTTCTTCTACATACTTTCATACATGAATCTTTTTATTCCTGTAACATAACAAAAAAATCAATAAAGTATTATAATGTACATGAATCAAAGAAAGAAATTGAGAGCATACATCAATCATATTGAAAATATTTACTGCATTAAACAGAATTAGCAAATCCTTACATTAGGAATTATGGTGCAGGGGGACTGCCACCGTGCCATGGGTGGCTGTTTTATTACGTGGTAACCCATTGTCACATTGACACAACCAGTTGTGAGCTAATCTTTTTTAATAGTTAAAAGAGATAGAGGGAGGGCACCTTTACTAAGGGTTTCTAAGAGCAACTTACCTTGAAGAATGATGAGGTTTTCAGTTGACACATTAGGTCTTTATATATATATATATATATATATATATATATGTACATATATTATCAATTCCGCAGGAGAATACACGAAAGCAAAATCAGTTTAAAAAGAGAGCAATAAATATGGGAAAGCAAGCCGGAGAGGTTCATTGACGTGGAATGACATACTCCGTCAACAACATTTAACGTTTCTATTTTTTACCTCCATGGGAGTTTAGTTTTAAAAATCTTGTTAAGTGAGAAAAGTGATAGAGCGGAGGGACTTATGAATAAAGATAAAACATAAAAGAACATAAAACGTATTAAGAAATTGCATAGTGATTATCTTTTTTTAGAAAAGATCAGTGAATTCTTTATAAACAATTTAATTCTAGCTCAAGCATCTGGCTTCGGCACACACACCTCATAAATTCCATCATTATTATTTTCCCAATGTTTCTTCGTCGGACTCGTTCTTTTATCTACTGCCCTGCAGAAGACCAGGACTGCAATGGAAACGATCAGCAAGGTCACTGTGACGGTCGCGACAGTGATCAGCGCGATGAATGTACGGTCCTTGGTCCAGTGGGTGCCCTCTTGTGCGGGCTTCGTTATCGCCGCTGGAACAATCGGGACTGCGGGCACCTGTGCATACAGTGGATCCGAGACAGATGGTCGAGCGGAAGTACTCACTAACGGACACGCTGTCTCCGTCAACGATGATTCAAGGACACTTACTTCAATTTCACTCCCAGGGTTAATACATTTGCCATGTCCTCCTTGTACTTGCAGTAGGTGCTGTTGGGTCTGGAGGAAATAGCGATATTCGGAAAGATGGCAGTGACACTGGAGGGGATTATCTGCCAAGAGGAAGGTATGCAAAGATAGTATTGTGCTGGCACTGATGTTGCCGATGGATTGTAACTGATTTTCGTGAAGATGAAGTTCTTCGAGGGTACTCTCTACAGGGATGAAAGCCCGCCATCCGATGACAGCTATTTTGTTACTGGAGAGGATCAACACCTTTAACCGAAGCATATTTGCGAAGGCATGCTCATGAACGAAACGAATTCTATTATAGCTCAAATCAACGTATTCAGCTTCTGGAAGGACACTGAAATCTCTTTCCTCCAGAGCAGTGATAAGATTCCTAGCCATTTTTAGGTGCGTGACCTTACGAACAGGTGATAAGGCTCCAACAGGGACAGTGGACAAAGATGCGTTTGCAAGTTCTATGGTTTTCAAGGATGTAAGTCCCGCTAAAGCAGACATAGGGATGTTACCTATTGGGTTGTCATTAAGGGTAATCCTTTGGAGATTGGTTAACTTTGCAAAACAATTTTCAGGAATACTTGATATCAGATTATCATTCAAATAGAATTCAGTCACGAGATTATCAGGGCCAAAGGCGTCACAAGGAGGAGAAACGAATTTATTTCCGGAGAGATCTAAAGTTTGCAGTGAAGGCGTTTGGTTGAAGGCGCCGGGTTCGATACGCTGTAGTTGAGAACGGTCGAGGAGCATGAACTTCAGGTTGTGTAGTCCGTCAAGCCAAGCAGAGCGGAGGACGGAAAACTCATTCCCACCCCAGGAGAGAAGCTGAAGAGCATCGCATCTATGAAAAGCGCCCTCTTCGACGCCTTGCAAACCGACATCTACCATGTAGAGATACTTTAAGGACCGGAACATGGAGAGTCTACTTTCCTGCAGGGTGTCGATTCTGTTTAAACGTACGTCGAGTGTCTTCACATTGTTGCACTGCACTGGTATGTCCGTGAGGCCCTTCTCACCACAGTAAGCGTGGCGACTCCAGGCGCTGTAGTCGCAGAGTTCGTCGCATCGCAGCTGCATGCCCTCTTCGACACTCCCCTGGGCCTTGATCAACACAAAACACCAGCAGCCGAAGGCTACTGTCAGCATCCCCTGATGACGTCGGAAGCTCCACATTGCGAGTGATACTGGAGCTGCTTAACACTCTCGTAGACGTTGAGGGCACCCTTGGAATTGAAATACATGAACATATGTTACCATTACAATTTACCGGAATGTAAGGATCGTTTACTGCTTTTGGATTATCTTCAAATGACAATTCAATTTCTCTGAAAAGTAGGTTAATAAGTGATTTCGATACACAGATTTTGCCAATTTCATTCTGTAAACGGAGAATCTACTCTCCCACACCGTCATTATTCTCTGGTGCTCACTCGCCAGTGGCTTTTTCGCCAGTGGCTTTCCTCTTTCGCCAGTGGCCTTCCTCATGACTCGTTCTTTCTCACCATGTACATGTAAAAAAACAAAAACAAAAAACCCCACAAAATACCAACAACAACTCCCCAAATAAAACAAAATTGACATATTATGTCTTTCCCCCCCCCCCCAAAAAAAAAAGACTCACTGACTCACCTTTCCTACACTAAGCAAAAGTCGTCCAGAGACAACGTGATTAATAGCTGTTCTACTATCTCGTCACCAAAAACATATTTATTATCGCGCGGAAACGTCGTCTGTGCAGTAAACCTTGTAAACTATATCATAATACAATAATCTGGTATTTTGCAATAGTCCTTTGATTACTGAAGTGATCGTCTGTTACATATGCACTTCATACCAACCTTCTAGTTTGTGAGCCCCCTCGGATGCAAAGTGGTGAAAAAACAAATAAAGTCACTCAAATTCACGAGTACACTCAAACATAAGAATGCAACTCCGCCACGTATACCCACGCGTCCCCCCCCCCCCCACACACACACATACAGATAGGCCTACATAATAATCTTTTACGTATGTGCCCTCCTACACTCCCGCCGTTAACATTTATTGTTCTCTTATGATAACAATACCTTATGCTACCCTCAAAAAGATCACCGCCATTTTTTATTTTAATTGTGATGAGGCCTGTTCTGGCTCTACAGATAGCACACACGCATATGTATAATATTATATACACACACGCACATACACAATAATACTCAATTTCGAGGTCCATATTTTCGAGTCGCGTATAGATTCAGAGGGTTTTGACCCTATGCAAAACACACTGAATTTCATCATAATCATAATAACTATATATAGTCTTCCGGAAGAAACTTTCAGTTTTCGTCCATGTGCGGTTTCTTTCCTATAATCCTTCTTTGTGTTTATTAATCATACAACAATCATCACCTCAGAGCAATCGAAAACATTATACCCAATGTGTTCTTAAACATATCTTCCAGTTGTGAATGAAGAGCGACGTGTTCAGGAACCTGCTGCAACTTTGAACAATTTACAAAGCTAGACACTGACGAGATCAATATCATTCTCTCAATTGAGACTATTCGCTTACCCCACCCCCACCACCCACCCCCTTATCAGCCTCGTAAGCAATTAATTCGAATCCAGTCTTATCGAATGCCGCTTACGCTGGTTGTAAGTTTTGGTGGTGTGCCTACCTGGCTTGTCGCAGTTTTGACTGATGGTAGGTCCTACTTGCTGACATGCCTCGGCGGGCTTCCCCAGTCGTCTGGGGACGTGTTTTGTCGAGTTTAAGCCTTTATGACAAAATCCCGCTCGCAGGGTTCAGAGCAGTGGACCCTGGATAACCCTATTGTTTGTGATATCGGTAGCAACGCGCTCCTATTGGCTTGGCCTGATCGTAGGGGCACAGGGTCATGTCGTAGGCACGATCGATGTCCCTTTATGTCATCAGAATTGCACACAAGAAGTGTTCCAATTTGACAGTAAGCATTCTGGTGCTTTTTTCATGTCCCGCGCGTGATATCTGAACAATGTGAATAATACTGTAATACATGAAGGTGTCGTATTGCACTCCCTTCTGCTATCGCCTTTCGATAGTTGGCGGTAAATCGCGCTATACGCATGTATAAAGAACTGAAAATGAGATGCACAGAGTAATCTAGCAGTAAATTTAATTCAATTCAATTCTAAGCACATGGCTACATCAACAAAAAACAAAACCCTAGTATACTTTTTAGGCAAGGATTGGCACACCACAACATGTTCAAGGTGTCACTTGCTCATGCTTAATGAATGAGAAAGGAAACGATCCAATTTAAGGCATGAGAAAATGCTAAGGACATTTGTATAGCATAGAGAAGGAAAAACTGACGACTTCTTTTATTTGTTTTTGTCGAGTGTAAAGTGATTTCGAAATATAGGACAAAAATGCGATTTCTTTTTTAATTGTCAGCTGTTCTGAACATACGTAGATTCTAAACAGTAATCGTTTAACTTGGTTTGGTTTTGCCTTTTTTCTGTTCATATATTTTCAACAGCTTCCATTTAGCTTATGGAGCTTTTTTTTTTCAACAAGTCCTTCATAATAAGTTAAAGATAAACACTCAGGACATCATTAACAAAACATAATGCTTTGTCTTCTTTGCTTTGTTTTCTGTTTACTATAAGGCCCTTATCTCTTAAGTTTCATTAAGATTTCCATACCATATCGATAAAACTGTAATATTATATATGCAGATGCAAGAAGAAATTCTCACGAAGTGATAAAGCCGAAACTGTTTATTGAGCTCAAGATAGCTTTGATTTAGATGACTATACTTACCGAAATCAACCTCTGTGGATGTGCATCTTTGTGTTTGTTAGCCATTCTTTCAAGAAACACATTCACATTCCGCAAAGGATTTCGGTTATTCTGGTCTGAAATTAGATCAAGACTCGTTAAAAAAAGAAAATGTATAGGCCTACGCCGGGATTATGTTCATGAAGTTATGATTTTAAACGGCTGACCATCGCAGTCATATCCAAATCTAGAGATACCAAGACCTATCCTCAAACATCATGATATCAACTGTGATACCCCACCCCTCCCCCTCCAAAATATGAGAAAAATCCCAACAACAACAACAACAACAACAACAACAAAACACCCAAACACCGACAGAATAACAAAAACAACAAGAAGCACAATAATTCACCCAGGGATTGCATAGTCACTTGCAGACAATTATTGTTATACTGTATAAAATGTTCGACATCTTTTTGTTTGTGTAACGGGTAAAAAGGACTACGTATTATCACAGTCAACTTTATACATAGGTTACTCCTTTTCACGCTTTTGTATACACGCGAATGGATGGAGGAACATTCTGAATGACTGCTGTTTGCCTTCTTCCCACCAGAAAACCCAAGGAGTGGGAATTGTACATGACGGATTTTCATCAAGGTCAAAACACGTCTAAGTGTGTTTGGAAAAACTCAGGAAAAAAAAGGGGAATTCCAGGTTACATTTCTTTCTATACTGTGTTCTGATCATGATGTTGTTGTCAACTTTGAACTTTGCATGCAAGATTTACCCAAATTTGTACAAAAAGTATTACCATCACGGTTATTTATGTTGATCACGCCTTCAACTGACAAATTTGCATGTAGGAATAGACCAGCTTTATTAAAATGTTCGTATATCTCTATTCCCCTGCATGCTTTGCAGCCAATGTTACCATGACTCCCTGAAAAAAAAAGAGGAAAAATACAGCAATGAAAGCAAAACAAACCGAACCTCAAGTTTGGAAGCAAACCTGACAAAACTGACCTCGTTTAGTTCTCGGTAAATTGGCTCTGTTCGTGTTACTAATTTTGGTGATCTTTGAATGGAGAATGAAAACAGAAAAGGGGAAATAACTATAAGGTATAAAACTTACAAGAATATACTAGGATGGCATCAGGATTCTACTGTATATCACACCAGTATATGGTGTGTATTGCTAAACAGCTTTATCAAGGAAGTATACCTCCAATGATTTGCAAACTTAGCTTCAGATTTGTCCCGCCTCACCAGTATGCACAATGGCTATGTCGTAATAGTGTGGGCGTACAATCTTGTATTACATTCAATTAAAACAGGTTGAATGGCGAGACACAAAATTTATGACAATGAGATCCATAACAAAAGAACTAAAGTTGTTTGTTTTAAACCACCGCTTCAGCCGACTCCAATGCATACATGTGGCATGCCTGAACCCGGAAATACTGACGATCATTTCCCTGATTGCAAGACAGGAACCATCAAATGGGTTACCCATGCTAGTTTGCTTTGGAAAGAAGACTCATTCTTCTTATTATTACTGTTATTTTCTACTACTACTACTACTACTACTACTACTACTACTACTACTACTTCTTCTTCTCCTTCTTCTTCTTCTTCTGCTTCTATTCTTCGGCGCGGTCTTTTTTCTCCTTCTCTTCTTCCTCCATTTTCATTCTCATATTTTTTCTGGTATAGAACTAAGTGTCCTCTTGCTACCGTTTATCACTGCTTCTTATACGTCTCTGAGGGGTGATCCAAATAAAAGGGGGGATTAATATAGCCCGGTCTTTTTTCAGAATAGTGTGGAAAGTAAAATTTTACGAGGCAACATGAGTCTCCGTGTGTGGCTTGAATATGATCGCTCTAAGAAGAGGAACAAAAAAGGTGTCAAGTGACATTATTTTTCCTTTTTTTCCACCGGAGACATTGCTTAGATCATGGACCTACAAAAAGGTAGGTACATGCTTAGATGGACAACCCGTAAACGAGGTCTACATCATTATGCAAGTGTTACTGATCGCACAGGCCTCAGATCTGATTCCCTACCGTAGAGGGGGTATCGATGCCCTCCTATTGGGCAGTGCGTCGACAAAACGGTTTCAGAGCGAGTTTAATAAGCCAGTTCGGGATTAGTTCATAGTGCACATGGGTACAAATGACATTTTCTTCTTTCTCAGTTGATTAGGCACTTCACTAGTTTTCAAGCAAGAAAATGCATGAGCTTGCCCGACGTAACAATTTATGAAACTCATCAGTCATGTTTAACCAAAGGATGACCTTGTTTAGACCAGGTGACCAGAATGATCCATCCATTGCCAATTTGGAAAGCATCCATTTCGATATTTTCCATTGAATGTATTAACAATCAATTTCCATTGATATTGCCAAGTACTACTTTTGCTGTCAGGTGGATGTGATGGTAAGCGCCACTTATAAGGATCACTTAAATGATCTTTACCTCACAGATGCTTATCGCAGTGAATCTAAAAAGTCAACATGCTCTGCTGGTACGATTGACCTTTTTCTGCTCATGCTTCAAGTGGAACTCCGAACTGGCTTATTATCTCCCTGGTCTACCGCTTAATTATCATAACATGCCTTTGAAAACAACGACTGACCATGTCTACATCGAATATAAACTGGTTGTTGACGATGATGATAGAGATTTCATTTCATGTTCAAGAAGCAAAGACGCACATCAAACAAAATGGAGGAGTCAGAATATCTTGAACTGATGATATGATAATGTCTTATTTACCCGGGGTAGCCCGGTTGCCACTGCTCTACTAGAGGGCCCTGTCATTATTATTACCCTAGCGTTGCCAGGTACCCATTTATACACCTGGGTCGAGAGGGACGTGGTGGGTAAAACATCTTGTCCAAGGACGTAAGCATGCACTTGGCTGGATTTTCGGGTCCTCCGATCGGGAGTCGGGAGTCTTATCCACTATGCCACAGCGCCCACTCACGCCCCCACACGCCCCGAAATATAACATTATATTCACTTGTGTACAACACTCAATTCCCCCTTGTCAGCTTGTGGCTGAAAGAAAGTCATATGCATTCATACAAAATAATCCCAGTTGGACTAAAGCACCAACAATTCATCAAATTGGACATTAATTATTTATTTCATTTCTAATCCAAATGTTTAATAAAATGTGTAATTGAATTTCTTGGTGGAAATGAAATGAATATAGGTTTTCCCGGCCAATTTCGCACTTTTGTCAGTCCATATAAAAGGTTCATTCAATTTAGCGAAAATCCTCGTCACTGCACATTCTGTCATTCAAAATTGCAACTTGTTCGTTCAATTTAGCATTTCGGTCAATGAAATTCGCGCATGTGCCTTTCGAATTCGTAAAACGGGCATTCAAATTGGCACGTGCTCTTCAGTCGTTCAAATTCGCCAGCACTGGCGGAAAATGGTATTTCAGTCATTCAATTTCGCGTATGGGCAGTCAAATTCCAAACATGTTCATTCAAATTGGCGTAATGTTATTTCTATTTTGAAAAGGTGAGAACCGTGATTTATACGTATTTAAATGTGAATTTTTGTTTCATCCACATACTGTTAGGTATAGTAAAGGTATCTTTGACCCTAAATAACTCAAGTTTGTTGTTCTGTAACGCCCCTCTTCTTCCATACATGTTATCAGAACTATACATGCCATGCTTGCACCAGTACCATAGATTCACTTCACTTTCTTATGTCCAATCATGGCAGCACGAGTTAGATACAGGCGTATCTCTCAAGAAAACAGGGAAAGAATCATAGAAGCATTTGAGGGTAATAACCTTGACAAATTGATGGCTAGAGCTGATCCAAGAACTTTTATTTATTCCTAATGATAATTAACGCAATCTAGCACCCACCAAATGAAAATAATGAAACATGCCGATGAAAGAAATAATCATGTAAATTGAAACCTCCTTCTCCCAATTATTGACACAACAAACTTAAGATCAATGTATCTGTGAATGAAATAATGCTATCGAACATTATAAACACATACACTTGTTTTTAAAGTACTGTTGCAAAGGTGATATCAGAATAAAAGCATAAACGTGTCTGCTAATTTGACTGAAGTAAATGCGAAATTGGATGCCCAAGAATGACTTCGAATGAACGAGCGCAGCGTTTACGTGATCACGTGACTACATCGTGCTAAATTGAATGAACGATTTGCGAAATGGTGATTGTCTTACGAATTTGAACTGAAAAAGTGCTGATTCGAATGATGTAAAAGGTAATTTGAATGCTCCAAAATGAATTTGAATGAAAAGATTATAAAATTGAAATACCGAACATGCCGTCTATAGGCTAAATTGTGCTAAATTGAATGCAGCAATTAGGAAGTGGACTGAAAAAAGTGCGAAATTGGCCGGGAAAACCTATATTAAAATGAATGAATCAATCAATGAGAAATTGAAAAGAGACAGCAGTTGAAAAGCCATGCTAATACTAGTTTATTGTTTACATGACACCACTACTTTTAAGAGTGCTCTATATGCTAACATACATAATGTAGATGAAACATAACTATGAAATACAGCAATATTGAGTTCAAGGAAAAACAAACAGAATAGTGTTCATCTATGATTCAATACAAACAGACAGAAATAACAACACCGCCGGCAAATTCGCACTAATCTTGTTGATATGATGGATCACAAGAAAAGATAATGACAACAAATGGCAGTAAAACATGCAAGACAACATTGAATGAGTTGCAAATAAGACTTGTAAACTATGAAACCTTTCTTACAAAAATTCAGTTATGGTACTGTTGTTGATTTCTGTAAGGCTGCAGTAAGTTTTCTTGTTCGATTTGATGTAATGTTGGTTGTATTTCTTTCTCTTTAGCATGTCTGGGCCCTGTTTCATAAAGCTGTTCGTAAAGTTACGAACAACTTACGAGCGACTGGTGATCAGTTCTGATGTGCTATACTTACCAGGATTTCCATAATTCAGCACAAGAACTGATCACCAGTCGCTCGTAAGCTGTTCGTAACTTTACGAACAGCTTTATGAAACACCCCCCTGGTGTGTAATTGCATATATGTTGTAATTCATGTGAAGCGGAGACTTATAGCTCAGGAAAATGAATGCGAGTTCACAGACAAGCAGTTTATGCCCACGCCGTCTTGCGTTTGTACTACCAACATTACAATCCTACATTGCGCACCTAGCGACAGTAATGTGGCAGTTGAATTTGGCTCGAGCTTTCTATTGGCGAACTATATCGTTTGAATGATAACTCTTCACGAATCTTGCTTGTTCACAGAAACCATATTATAGTTAAACATGAAGTTCTGATTGATCTGGAGTTAAGGCACCACCCCTCATTTTAAAGTCATTTTGAATAGGGGGGGGGGGGGATGGGGTGGGAGGGGTTAACCGATTGAAAGTTGAAATATACCAAGAGCTCATGTACGAATGATCGTTAAATACAATATCCACGGCACATCCAGCAGATTAAACACGATTTCTCTTCAAAGGATCAGTGCTTATGCTGTTCTTTGGAACAAGGGATGCAGGAAACATGTTTCGAATGTGTGGAAACTGTGTTGCCATAGTAACGGTATATTTTAGTTCTTGCGCTCCCATTTTCGTCCCGAGTTCAACAAAAGCTGGGCAGCCATTCTATACGCGATTATTTAGATCAGCATGCAGTAACTGTGATGCTGGCGCTGCCCTGCAGCCTGCATGCTTATTGTAGACATTGACTTATGCAACAAGACGAGAAGAGGGCATCTGTTTTTGCCGCAAATTACTGATTTTTGAGAGAAATAATCCGAGTTATATTGCGTTTTGTTATAAACTGACTATATCTCCTTGGTCCCACAATCCCTTAAATCACTGTATTA
Source organism: Diadema setosum (assembly GCF_964275005.1). NCBI lineage: Eukaryota > Metazoa > Echinodermata > Echinoidea > Diadematoida > Diadematidae > Diadema > Diadema setosum. Next base: position 5,831,182 of record NC_092700.1, on the reverse strand, counting down.
TTGTGTCGATTGATTTTCATGAAAAAATAGACTTATCGATTCTTGAAAACAAACTCTTCGGATGGGATACAATCAACAAAAAAAGAAAAAGACGAAAAAAGAAAAAAAATACCCCTTTTTTCAAGCTCGTATTTTTGAAAGTATATTATACTCCATATTGATAATTGGCTATCAACCCGGTAAGTTTAAAAAGGGAAACTTTACGCATGAGTGAACACAAGGTAGTATCAACAAACAATGGTAGACATTTGAAACGTTATTTCGAATTAAGCACGTCGAAAATGATAACTGGTTCTTGAATTTGTCTCATGAATTCCTAAATTCCCAAATTAAAAAAAAAAATGAGATATAAAAAAGTTTTGTCCATTTTACCACCTTTACGGCTCTCTCCTATGTGTGTGTGTGTGTGTGTGTGTGTGTGTTTTTATTTGAGTTGACAGAAAATTCCTATTTTTCCCTTTTGTTTCTCACTTTTTCCTTGTTTGAGAATAAAGAGATACAGAGAATTGAAAACTTATTTGTTCATTTTATGCTATTCATTCGTGTCTCTTAATGGCCCGAATTCACGAACGTGGTACAAATGAAACCATGGTTTAAACCAAGGACAAAAACCATGGAGTGCCAAGTGTCGCATGGAATATTTCGTCACGAAATTGGTCATTTCGTCCACAAAATGACCGTTTCGCTAATGAAACTATCATTTCGTGGACGAAATGTTCATTTAGTAACAAAATGTTGTCATTTCGTTACAAAATAATCATTTCATCGACGAAGTGACTGATTTCTTAACAAAATATTCCATGCGACACTTGGCGCTCCATGGTTTTTGTCCATGGTTTAAACCATGGTTTCATTTGTACCACCTTCGTGAATTCGGGCCAATGTGTTTAACTGGTATTTTGCTATCATTGCTATCTTAAAGGGCATTTGCAAATGAATGACTAAATGTCAAATTCTGCAGTTTTTACTTTTGTGCCTTGAACGATCAAATCGAATGTGTTCACTCATGCTTAAAAATCCTTTTGTATTCACCTATCAGGTCGATAGCCAAATAAATATGGCTTATTATGACATAAAATGTCAAATGTTTAATGAATTTATTATGGCATACCACTGTTTTCCCTGTTCAATTCTAGTCCTTTCAACTAGTTTCAGTATCCACTTCATTTGTTGTTCAAAATAATTTATAGACGGATTCCTTTTTTCCTAATTTTGATTTTTACGCAAATGGCTACTTGTAAAGTCTCCAAAATTTTCATTTTCATTAGAGAGTTGGTATATCATTGCAGACACACACTGCATATCATAACTTTAAGTTGATTCTAAAATTCTTTGGGAAACACCCCCAGGTTTTCCCATAGCTAATGGGGTAAAGTTACTCTGCATTTCTGCTTCATACGACCACACGACTAACCGTGGTCTTGACAAAGATTCTTTACTTGATGTCATAAAATCTCTAACATTTATAGTTAGCAGAATCATGGGTCATGTAGTTAATTAAGAAAAACAAAGTTAGCATAATATATTTTTTCTTTATTTTCATAACATATTTGCGCATTATGAAATCATATGTATTAGCTGCACTAACAATGCAGTTTTGCCAAGAGAGAGAGAGAGAGAGAGAGAGAGAGAGAGAGAGAAGGAGGGAGAGGGAGAAATGTCTTTTGGCTGCAATGTGTTTGGAGCGTTGTCGCGCTCTGGTGTGTGACGAAACTTTTTGTGCCTCTTCTTCCGCCCTTTGACCTCAGTCTCCTCGGTGACGCGGGAATTTTCCTATAGCTTTACAGAAAACTATACATGTAAGTCATAAAGTAAAGGCCCTCTGTATTATCAAGCTGTATGTATGTACCAAAGCTTCTACAGAGTAAGATAATCAATACCCAAGCAAATACTGGAACACATTTATGTCAACACAGCGTTATTAACAATGCCGATTGCAAGACTATATTGTACCTGAAAATGGCTGCCATGATTTTAAACTACTCTGAAGTAGACACAAGAGTGTGCCTTGCATTTTGTTATTTTTCCCCTCACTGCGTGCTGTGAATAAAAGGCAGACTACAAACATAAATAGAGGTATCACATTAACAAGCTGAGTAATATTCATTATTTTTTGTTTTCTAACTGACCACCAATCAGCACTATTATACAAAAGACATCTTGAAGATGAGTGTGCAATAAGATTTCACATATAATTCCTGAAACATTACAGCCAAAGCAATTTGAAACGAAATCAATATGTCAAAAAGTGAATAATGAATATATATATTTTTCTTCAAATTTAAATTTTGATAAGAGGGCCAGTCGATATTTCATTTTATATCTTATATTTTTTAATTTTCTTAGTATTGCTTCATCATAAATATTATTTCATTTCGAATAATCTGTGAGTTTGCAACTGAGTGACAAATTGTCCTACATCGACGTAAATAAGCACTGAATTGATCAGTGTTTTAGTGGCAGCTTAAAAAAAAAAAAATCATGGGCGTACATACTCGAGCAGGTAACACCTCGACGGAAGAATGTCATGATAGTAATCTTTGAGTTGATGTAAAAGGATGAATTTAGAAAGTGAAGTAAGCCATGTGTTTACTTTGATAAACAACGTTTGTGCCAGCAGACCTTGTACATGGTGATTCCACTGATGTACGCATTATCCATACACTTTATTTTTCACTATCATAGACATTTTGTTCTTATGGCTGGCCATGTCGGAGATCAATTTCATCCGAAAAGTGTACCTTATCTGCTATTTCCAGGATTGATTTGCATGGTAAGTCGAGTTCGTGAACAGTCTCTGTTTGCTTCTTATCACGCAACAATAATAGGTTATCAACATAACTTAATAGATTAGATACATATTATTCAGTGTTCTGAGTAGTAGCGATATGGTAAAAACTCAACAAAACATGTGCGTAACATACTAACACGGAAGCTATACGATGATCACAAAGGCCGTATCCACCGATTGCTTGCACAAGTTTGTTATCACCCACATCACAATTTAATATTATTGTCATATTCCCGCTTTTAATGTTCTGCCTGTTTGGGCTATTGTCTGGAATAATGCACACCCAAACTGATTTTGTTCAGCAGTTGCTGATTCGCTCTAAGTGAGTAGGGCGTGTTTATACCCTGTTGCCTAGTTCAAATTTACCCCCCGCCCACAAACAGTGTTAGACGACGCTTGCTTCGGGTCCCGGGTAGGACAAGGGAAACGGTTGTCATGCACGGTGACACAACTTCACTCCGCGACAATTTATGCCTTCTTATTTTTTCCGTAGACTTAATAGGGTTGATAGGGTTTAAGGGCTGTGGTGGGGTTTAGGTTTAGTTCGAAGTGAGGATTAGGATTATAGGGCTAGGGTTATGTTTGACGGCAGAATTTATATATCATATCTATTATTATTATTATTACTTTTAGCGTGCAAATATTTCATGCGAGCATTGTCACAGGAGCAGATTTTATGGACATGTCTTTATTTTTTTTTTCTCTCTCTCTCTCTTTCAGTGTCGTCTTAGCGTTCACGTATAGCAGATCAAAAGCTCTCTGGTGGTAGGACATACGAGTATCCACGAGTGTCCTGAAGAAAATGCCGGCTGCTGCCCAACGACATTTGTTATTGGACCTATAAATATTTTTGTAGTTATACAGCACTGTGATTCAAGACAAAGCTACAAATTTGAAGTCATAGGGGTGATTATGCGTATGACAAGCCATCCACTGGATATTGAGCAAAACCAAACAAATAATATATATATATATTTTTTTCTCCTTTGGGCACTGTAGGGGTTTTCCCAATAAGAAGGCGAAGAAAATCCCCTTAGAAATAGGTAATTCAAAATTGAATGGATGAAATGGAAAAACTGACATTACCGGAACCAAGACAGAGAGAGAGAGAGAGAGAGAGAGAGAGATATCACGGACGATCTGATAATGCATAGTACAAAGAAGACTTAAGACAAGATGCGCACGTTCTTCTGAAAAAAAAACCCAAGTAATTAGAGTGACAGAGAGCACAGAAATACTCAATACTGAATATATCACTGGATAAGGAAGACCTTCTATAGTGCTTCTTTTCTCTTTGTGGAGAGTTTCTCTTTTACTTTTTATGATTTCGAAAGAAATTCAAGAAATCAAGTAAGCACGTGGTTACTTTTTTTTTATTCGACATGTGCAAAAGATTTACATAGTGTGAATGCCCTCCCCGACCACGGCAACTATTTTTGTTGTTGTTGTTGTTGTTGTTGTTGTTGTTGTTGTTATTGTTGTTGTTGTTGTTTGAATAACGTACCAGCTGACGTACAGTAAACCCGAAATCGTGTTTTATCTTTTGTGTTTGTTTGTTTTGATTTTGTTTGTTTGTTTTTTTTTTTTGGTTACTTTGAACTGATACTTTGGAATAATTATTGAGACAAATTAGTACTTATTGCAATGAGGATGGAAAAATATTACTGGAAATGGTAATAAAGGGAATTTATTCCAGCCGAGGACCAGGTCTGCAAAGTCATTCAGATACACCGATCAGACTATCTAAAATTATCTTACAGTTATATAGTTCAGCCCAACTGCTATTTCGGACAAGACGTATACGTATTTCTATATTTATATCAAACACTGATTTCAACTTGTTGAGCTACGGGTTTCAATCCGCAATGGAGCCTGAAATAAAATCTCAAAAAAAAAAAAAAAAAAGAGAAGAAGATCTGCATTGACAGCATCAAGAAAAATTGCAAATGGTCAAGAAGGTTCTTCTGAAATGAACAAAAACATAACAATGTCGGAATTTCGGAGCTTGAGTATCTGTTCCATGTTCATCGCGTGTCATGTCACTGCCGGCAATCAGGGACAGCCTGGTGTAGTGTCGCTGCACGGAAAGCAGGAGATGACAGGTTCGAGTCCCATTGAGTCTTTTTTTCCGACATGTTTGTAAATTTACAGATCAGCAAATTTAATTTGTAGAGGGAGTCGAATTGAAGAAACTCACACCCGAAGGTTCTTCTTCTTCTTCACTATTCTTAGCGCATGATTGTAACAAACGTCACCATGTTAAAAAGGTGACAGCAGATGCCAAATGCGTACCGACATCCTCCACAACCACAATGTAATAATGTGACCGTGCATAAGAACATAAACGGGGACTCGCAGTACAACAAAGCGAACCCAGTATTTTATGTATATTTAATATATATTGTCATGATGACATGTGCATATGCATTCTTTAATAAGCTAAGGAGCCCAAGAACATTCGCCTTTCTATTCTCCCCTATAAACAGTAATTGCAAGACACGTGTACACAGTTCATTCCGAATCGCATAAAATAATCTTTTTATTCTCACATAGAATGTCAAAAGTACAATAATATGTAAGGTGGTTCACAGACCTCTGTGTGATACATCAAAGACATAAACTCTGCTTAGTGCATAGAAAGACGTGTAAGTAAGGTGTGATATTGCAGGCAATGAGCATTGATCATTGTCGTAAGGCACTATGCTCTCTCTAAAAAAAAAAAACGAGTGAAAATATTCACTCTTGAAGGAGTGAATACAAAAAAGAGTGATCACTCGAAGATTTTGGAGTGATCCCTGACGTCACTCTAAAACGAGTGAAAATGAACATTTTCACTCGAAATTCGCTCCAATTTCACTCTAAATTAACTTTTTTTTGTATTCACTCCTTCAAGAGTGAATATTTTCACTCAATTTTTTTTTTAAAGAAAGTAATTCATTAAAAAAGTATATTCCACATTTTGCACGAAATGCACTCTCATGTTATTATATACAAATTCTTCTATTATTTACACGGTCATAATGAAGACTGCTCACAGCAAATCTTTGACAGTGGAAACATTAAAAAAAAATCACAACGGGTGAAAATATATAGCAAATTATTATGCATACGTATTATATGGCACTTGGATAAAAAAAAAAAGAGTCTACTTTATTACGTTTATACACCTCCAAACATCATCAGGGTTCAGAAGGGAAAGAGTGTATATATATATATGAGATAATATATATGTATATTATATACATGATACTTGTATAAAGCCATTATCTTAATATATGGAGAAAGAAAAAAGAAAGAGAGAAAGAGAGGTGTAGAAACATATTAGACAGGTTGGTTAATTGCGCGTTCCATTTTGTGCTATAATATAATGGAGGTAATGGAATCAAGATAGCCTTAGTGCTCTATAAATTGTTTAAGTATTATACGTTCTAAGCTTAAAGGGGATAAAGGGAAGGAGGAAGAGAGAAGGAATATTCTCGTAAAGGGTTCAAAAGGGAAGAGTTTTGGAAGACGGCTGGGATTTCCCTTTGGTCCGCAGGAGAATACAAGAAAGCGAAAGAAGAAAACGAAAGAAGAAGCAGGGAAAGATCTTTACAACATCAGTATTTTTTTTTTTCAACTCAATGTTTTGACAGTGAGAACTTCGAGGATGTCGTTTCACAAATATACTCGGATTTGTTTATGTATTTAGTGCAATTTACTCGTGCATTTAGCCTTTGTGAATTCAGGAACAAAAATTATGAAATTATAATTATACTTGACGTCCGGACGATTTGAAAGGGAAAAAATAAGCATTCATTTTGTTTACAGCATTACTAAAGAATTACTTTGAAAAGACATTGAACTTTGAAAAGACTTTGAACTTTGGAAAGACATAAAAATTCTGAATTTGGAACGATACGTAAACAAGTAAAAATGCGGAACAAGATTCGTTCAGGAATGTCATTACGTGTACATTATACATGCTCGTAAGCTCACAGATTTAATATCAATAGGTAATATGCTATTTCTTCAAAATACTGTCCTTTTACGGAAATACTTGAGAGTTTTGCGCTGTTATGCCTAGACAGGTACAGACAATCACAGAGGTGAATAGAGCAATGTGCGGCAAGCAGTAAACATGCAAGCACGAACACTATTGTGATGACGGTATTTTATCGTTTGTGAGGTATACATACTAGAGCGAAGATCGAATGCACAAAAATAGATCAATGAGACAAGAAACAGACACACAAAAACCACACCGACAAACAAAATACAAAAACAACAGCAACGATAACACACACACACACTTCAGGAGTCGAAAAGGTAAAACACTTTACAAGTTATCAAGTAAAAGTTCAAACGTTAGTAAAAAAAAAAAAAAAAAAAAAAAAAGAATCACACCACACGTAAACTCATGATACGGATTTTGCTTTGGATTTCAAACATCATTGGACATCGTCACGCGATAGTATTGAAGAAAACTATCGTATACTGGCCTCAAATCTTCTGTGTTTTGACAGTAATACAATCATTATTTTCCAAGTGTGTGTCAGGGTTTGCCTGATTCCTCCTGTTCTTCAACACTTTGCAGCAGCCGAGGATTGTAAGCAAAATCACAAGCACGAACCCAGTGATGGACACAAGACTTGTCAGTGCCACGAAGGTCTGGTCCATGGACGAGCTCACGCCCTCTGTTGCCTCAGAGGTCAGTGTTGCAAAGGGAACCGAAGTGGTCGTGGGTACCTGTGCATACTGTCGATCAGAGTCGTGTGGCCGAGCGGAAGTACCCACTGACGGACAGGCGACCTCTGTCAAAGATGATTCAAGAACACTTACTTCAATTTCACTCTCGGGACCGATACATTTGCCATGTCCTCCCAACTTTTGCTGTACGTCTGGCCGGTTCTGGAGGAAATAACGATATTCGAAAAGATGGCAATGACAACGGAGGGGATTATCTGCCACGAGGAACGTCTGGAGAGACAGTATGGTGCTGGCACTGATGTTGCTGATGGATGTTAACTGGTTGCCATGGAGATGTAGTTCCTGAAGGGTATTCTCAACAGGGATGAAGGCCCGCCAGCCAATGTGAGCTATTTCGTTGTTGGAGAGGATCAACACCTTTAGATGGTGCATCCTGGAGAAAGCATACTCGTGAATGAAACGAAGTCGATTGTGGCTCAGATCAATAAATTCTATTTTCGGAAGAACACTGAAGTCTCTTTCATTTAAGGCGGCGATTAGGTTCCCCGCCATTTTAAGGTGAGTGACCTTGCGTACGGAGGACAAGGCTCCAACTGGGACAGCCGACAAAGACGTGTTTTCCAGCTCTATGGTCTTTAAAGAAGTAAGTCCGGCAAAAGCAGATTCAATGATATCCTCTAATGGGTTATCATTCAGGGTAATCCTCTGAACATTCGCCAGCATTTCGAAACAATTTTCTGGAATATTTGATATGAGATTACCATTCAAATAAAATTCAGTCAGGACATTATAAGGACTGAAGGCGTCACAGGGCGGTGAGACAAATTTATTTCCTGAAAGATCCAAAGTTTGCAGTAATGGTACGTTGTGGAAGGTGCCGGCTTCGATACGCTGTAGTTGAGAACGGTCGAGGAGCATGAACTTCAGGTTGTGCAGTCCATCAAGCCAAGCAGAACGGAGGACGGAAAATGCATTCCCACCCCAGGAGAGAAGCTGAAGAGCGTTGCATCCTTCAAAAGCGCCCTCTTCAACGGCTTCCAAACCGACATCGACCATGTACAGATACTTTAAGGACCGGAACCTTGAGAGTCTACCTTGGTGCAGGGTGTTGATTCTGTTTAATCGCATGTCGAGTGTCTTCACACTGTTGCACTGCACTGGGATATCTATAAGGCCTCTCTCACCACAGTAAGCGTGTCGACTCCAGGCGCTGTATTCGCAGAGTTCGTCGCATCGCATCTGCATGCGTTCCTGGACACTGCCCTGGGCTTTGACCAACGCGAAACACCAGCAGCCGAAGGCCACTGTCAGTATCCCTTGCTGTCGCCGGACGCTCCACATGGAGATTATTCTGCACTCTCGTTGACGTCGAAGGTACTGTTACAATCAAAAGGTGACAACGTGACAATTTATTAATATGACAAAATAAAAATGGTTTCTTGAATATCTAACGTTTCAAGCTATAAAGCGTGTACAGTGGACTCCCGTTAAGTCCTTGGGACCGGCAGGTTTCTTTCGAAATTTCGTTGAACCAAACAAATTAACAAAATAATTTAGTGGATGAAGTTGCCGCCCGAATTTTTACTTCGTTGTATCTCGAATTTCGTTAAAACCGTGTCCGTTATAATGGGAGTGCACTGTATAGAACTTTGTGTGCCTGTCTATAATTAACGACTACCTGCCTATCAAAAATCGCGACCATGAGGCAGCAATCACTGACTTTCGCTGGAACCATGGCGTCCGAAATGAAAAAGGAGCGTTGTCCCTCGAACATGTCGAATCCACAAGGAGGTGCCCACGTCCTCAATATTCTTAAAAAGTCAGCCCCACTTTCACAGACAGACACACAGACAGAGAAAGAGAGACGCACAATGCATACACATATTTAGGGATCGACAATAAAATTTTCTCTCGTGGCCCGTTAGGACATAACCACTAAAATCTCTAAATCTGAAATTTTGGAGGCCTGGAAAGATAACCAGGTGTTCTGAAACAAAAGCAAACGTAACAATCTTTTTGAATTATAGTTGTCCGGTGAGACGTACCACATAAAGGTTTTTTTTTTTTTTTCTTTAAATTTGGTGGCCAAACATGCCCAACATCAATTCGATGTGGCTCGGGCCACCGCCACTGTCGAGTCCTGACATAATGACTATCCAAATAGATAAAATAAAATGATGATGATCTCCTACTGTATCCGATATACTTGAATATCATAATTTGATTGCACATGCATGTCAGACCAAAAATTGCTCAAAAACGTGAATTTATGTACAATTCAATGCAAACTTTGCTTACAGGCAAATTTCATAGAAGCATTTTTTTTTTGGGGGGGGGGGGGGGTCATTGATTAGAATCAATTAATACCATTATTGTACTGTTTATTTTATCGAAAAATAATGAGGAAAATAAAGTCGAAAAACGAATACATGAGAAAAAAACAAAATACCGAAGTTTTTTTTTTTATGGCAAAATTTATTTTCTCGTACATTTGACACCAAAAAGGATATTTACACTAAAAATGTGTGTGATTTAGCTTTATTATATAGTAAGTCTGATTTCATTCATCATGATGCATAAATTAACATAATTTAGTATAAATAATATTTTTTTGGAAAAAAGAAATCAACTTCACAGCATTTTACATTACATCACAGGCAATGTGTGTGCCAATTTTCGTCGTGCCAGTTTTTGTAATGGCCAAGATCTGGAGAGGGCCGGAGAGCCCATTCCCTTCCCCCCCCCCCCCTTCCCCACTCTATCATCTATACCTAAATAGCCCGGCCTAGTTAGGGTTTAAAACGCACATACATACACACACACACACACACACACACACACACAAATAACGTTGGTATCCGAGGAGCCTGGAACTCTGAGCTACACAGAAGACGTTAACACAAAAACAAACACACAAACAAACACATAAATCTAAAGATAAATCATTTCTTTTTGCTCCATCGCTCCTCCTGCCATGGCCTCCATTATAAACCATGAAGTCAAATCTCCTCCTTTATACGCACGGTATACCCTAGCATTCATACCTGATTTATCGTGGTTTGAATAAATTCTCGCTTTCCGTGGGAGACCTCTCGCAGCAACGTTGTGCACCCTTATGGAGTCCGTTACCAATGAAACGCTCATTTGTAGCTAACATCAGTAGCCAAAACAAAAGAGAACTGTTGTTAAGAACCCGGTGTTCATGACAATGAAATCTGAAGGGGGACTTCCCCATCTCCACTCACGACTATAAAGGCCGTATCTCACCAACGGATTTCTCCAAATAAGTTGACGAGTATTTTGCCCGACAGTCACGGGGATCTTGCTCCACAGTCTCAAAGTATAGTCGATGCGACGTCTCCGAGACCTTTTTTATTTTAGTTGCAGTGAGGCTCCGGGACGTTTCTGACAGTCGCGACGACGTCTCTGAGATGTTTCCAGGCAGTCGCGGCGACTTGGCTGGTAGTTGCCTTGGTCTCCGCAAGGTCACTGAGACGTCGCTGAGACATTTCCGAGATTTTTTTCCTGTCTATATACATGACGATGTCTACAACCAGATAATCATTCGCATTTCTAACTCGATGCGGTGTTTATCTGGTTTTCTCTGGTCGCGGAGACGTCTCCAACATAAAAATGGCTGATCTGGATACAGTGATATTACAATAATTATTCTATCAACACATTGATCAAACTTCCCATTTTACAAGGTTCATATATAGGTGCATTTGTGACCTTACATCCCAAAACCACCACCAAAAAAAAAAAAAAAAAAAAAGAGAGAGAGAGAGAGGAAGAAAAAAAGTACAGATAGAAATAGCGGTTTATATCAACGTGTCTGATTTGTAGTTTTTGGTAATGGGAAGGGAACTTTTAAACAGATTTTCGAGATTTCTAAATGAGTGGGAAACAAACCAACAGAGATAATTATAGTAACTGTCCTGTTATGAATCCTACTAACTTTTGGAAGGAGAAAACCATGACCCCAAAAGCTTTTGATAATCATTATGAGAGTTTTTAAATAGTGCACTAAAATTCAGATTAATCTCATAAACCCTTCACAATGGTTTCTATAGAAGTTATGTCCTATTTTTGGCACACCAGCTCACAACACAATGCTTCAAACAGTAGGTTCTTTGAACGAATAGAAAGCTTGGGTTCTCTCCCTTTTTCGCCGAACCTAATCATTCTAAAGCTAAAAATCTCCTTTTCGAATTTGATATTAACTAATAAAAAATCATGTCTGGCGCTTTTTGGTTGGTTTTGAGATGCACGCTCACATGTATTGTCCTTATTACTTAAGTAAATGGATTTTGTTGAATATAAATTTTATTGAAATGTGATACAGTAACACATAAAATTGAATGCATATCATAACTATTTCTTTCTTTAAAGAATAATTGATTATCATATTTCACGCAAATCATTTATTGTAACGCAAATGAACGTATATGGAATTGAACTCAATGCAATTCAATTCAATTTTTATTTTCCACTCATGGGGTGGAACACCCTCGTCAGCCAAAGGCTGGATTTCAGAGGGGTCCACACATTGATTAAAAATACAAACATTATACGTACAGTATGACAAGGATATACATCACATAATATGCAAAGAGCAAGAAACAAGGTATATTCACCATGATAGCTTGTTTCAGACACAAAAGTAGAAAAGGAAAGAAAAACATTATCTACAAGGCCTTAGATTACAACATAAAGAAAAAGAAGAAAAAATAAGGGCATGTAACACTGAATTTCAAATACAGAAGAGAATCGGTATTGCTGAGATATTTTGACTGTGAATTGATGAGTAAAAAAAGGGAATGGCTTAAACTCCATCCGGTTAAGCATCCTATATTTATACTTATTTTATATATTTATGTAATTGTTTTTTGAATGTATCTATAGAAACATCAGAAGAAACATGTCGAACTAAATCATTCCATAAAGAAGCACCTTTATATACAAAACATCTTTTACCATAATCTGTTTTAGGGCGTGTAATATTCAATTGCATGTCGCCCGACCTTGTGGCATAATGTGATTGACGTACTCTGAAAAGTTGATTCAAATACGGTGGGGCAGTATGATGAACACATCGATACATAACTTGAGCTAAATGCTTTGATCTGCGAATGTGCAATCGATCTAATTCCAATGAAGAATACAATAATCTACTTGGGAATAACTGGTTCACCTTCAACACTGCCCTCAAGGATCGGTTTTGGAGAGATTGCAACTTATCTAAATTTGTTTTGTTGGTGTTTCCCCACACCACAGAACAATAATCAAAATGAGCTTGTATGACAGATTTGTAAAATAATTCAGCTGTTTTCTGAGTAATGAAATATCGTATTCTTTTTAATAGATACAGATTCTTCACTACTTTTGATCTCAGATATTCAATATATCTATTCCATGATAAATTCTCATCAATATAAACTCCCAAATATTTACAAACATTCACTTTCATAATAGGTGTGTCATTTATATACACACAAAAATCACCACTTATATTGTTCCATTTCTTCAATCTTTGTTTACTACCAATTAACATATCTTCACACTTTGCAACATTTAAAACCAACTTATTAACGTTCAACCACTTTGAAATAATCTTCAAATCATAATTCATCATTTCATATATTACGTTTGGGTCCTTATTTGAATAAAACAAACACGTGTCATCTGCATATAAAGACAGTTTACACTTTTTTACTTTGATAGGGAGGTCATTTGTATAATATAATAGAAATAACAGCGGCCCGAGGAGCGAGCCTTGGGGTACACCACAGGTTACATTTCTCACAGAGGATGAAATGCCATTTATACATGTAAATTGTTTTCTTTGACAGCACAAATAATTTTCGAACCACTTTACTTCTTTATCATCAAAACCATACAATTTCAATTTATGCAATAATATTGCGTGATCCACAGTGTCAAACGCCTTTTTCAGGTCTATCATAACAACACCAACTAATTCCCCTTTATCTATCGCTGAGAACCAATTTTCTGTTACATTAAGAAGAGCAGTCTGTGTAGAAAAATTTCGTCTAAAGCCGGACTGGCAGTTGGAAAGTATATTATTCTGTAATAAATAATGTTGTACCTGGTTACAAACAATTTTCTCCATTATTTTTCCAATTACGGAGATAACCGATATTGGCCGGTAATTACCCAAAATACTTTTGTCACCACCTTTGAATATGGGGGTCACTCGAGCTATTTTCCATTGATGTGGTAAAATGCCTTCATCAAAGGATCGATTTATAACATGAGTAAGTGGTGACGCAATAATGTGTGCTATGGGAGGGATAACTTTGGCTGGTACACCATCGGGTCCGGTCGCCTTATCACATGGCAGAGCGGTCAAAAGTTTCATGACATCAATAACTGAAACGGTATTAAAAACAAAATTTGATGTTACTTTTTCAAAATGATCAGCTGCCTTTGATTCATGACTTCCGTTCTGAACACTAGTACCAATGTTTATGAAGAACTCATTGAAAGCATTCGCCAGCTCTTTGCCGTGAGTAGGCACATTATCGATCATAATACTATTTATAGGCTGACTATTTTTCTTATTTGGCGTTATATACTTCAGCGAGTTCCATATTTCTTTGGAACTGTTTTTAGCTGAGTTAATCTTCTTGGTTATAAATTCCCTTTTAGCTTTCCGAACTGCCTCAGTTACATCATACGTGCCCTTTTGTAAATATCCCAGTCATGCGTAGAATTACTCTTTTTAGCTTTAGCTTTAAGGCGATCCCGGGAACGAATCGAAGTTAGAATATCTTTCGTCATCCACGGTGATTCTTTTGTTCTTACCCTCCGCTTGTGTGCTGGTGCATGCTTATCAATGACTTCTATCAACAAAGATATAAAAATGTCATATGCTTCCTGAGGGCAATTGCATTCATACACAGAATTCCAACAAATATCACTTACATCACTGATGAATGCTTCAGGGCTAAAACGTCTGAAATCTCGATTTATCTTGTATCGATGGTTGTCTTGAGGTTCACTGGTTGTTTTACCAATAATACAATATATCATGTAATGATCTGACAGTGATATTTCAATGACTCCGCTAGAAGAACATTTATCCGGACAATTAGTAAATATCAAATCTACTGCAGTAGTGGAGGTCGCAGTTACCCTTGTATATTGCGAAATTAACTGAGTACAATTAAACAAATCCATTATATCAAATAGTCTGGTAGTTTGCCATGACTTTCTGTCACTCAATGCATCACAATTTAGATCTCCAAGTAAAATATAATCCACATTTAGATTATCTATGTTATTGATAACAATTTCAAAATCATTAAATACCTCAGCTTTGGAATTAGGAGGGCGGTACCAAGTAATAACAAAAAAGGCTTTGCTCTTACTTTGTTTGATTTCGATAATAATCATTTCCAGTTCTGAATTATGCTCAATGAGATCTTGCCTAGCGACAAAATTGATCTCATTCTTTACGTAAGAAGCTACACCCCCGCCATGGCGATTTTCTATCACGCCTCAGTAAACAGTAACCAGGGACAACAAGTTCACCATCATCTATGTCCGCGGACAGATGAGTCTCACTAAGTGTCAGTATATCAATATTTGTTCGCAGTATAAAATTCCTAATTTCATCAAAATATTTTAGAAGTGACACACAATGGGCTATCTTAAAACCCTTCACCTTGTTGAATTTACATTCAGCATTTCCTATCCCTTTTGATTCAGACTTGAAAGAATCTGTATTTGCCCCTTTTTGACTGGCTTGCACGGGTGAACTGAATGTGTCATGGAACGATGTGCACCTTCTGTTTTGTGTTATGGTGGGTACATCTGGAGATTCAAGAGGTGGTAATTGATCCCACAAACAGTTGTCACATATCCAATCAGCATTTGATGCGAAAAAATCTAATGACATGTTAGAACATTTCAGATGGCCCCAGTTATCACAGTACACACATCTCATAGCGTTTTGATTATTTTTTACCGATTTTCTACAAACAACACATGGAAATTTTACGGGCATGCCTTGTATGAATGCAAAACAAATACAATAACTACAAAATAACCATTTAAATATGAAAAGGCAGAAAATTATTACAAAAGGACGTCGAGTATTGATAGTCAAAAAAGACAGCAGACTTATTTGGAGGTAAAAATCGACATGAAGTCAGCACATGGATGCAAATCATGAAAGCTTTAGAGGGAAGAAAGGTCAGATGCGTTGCGAATCATTCTGTTTATTGTTCTGTTGTTTGTCGCTTTGACCTTCGCAATCACTCGACCATCGCTTGTCCAAGCAGTTTCCACTTTCGGGTGTTTTTGTACATTGTTGAGGAGTTCGCGGTTCACTTTCGTCAGATGTTCCTGTATGACGACACCAGAGCCTTTCAATCGACGGCGATTTGAGATGACTAATTGCCTGGTCCTGTATGACACAAACTTGACTACGATTGGACGTGGCCGTTTCATTCCGTGCGGTCCAATGATGGATGCGGGCGCTTTGTTCGGGTTCCCAATTCGATGCGAACTGTCTATGTCACTTGCTGTCATGGTAACCCCCAGCCGCTTATTGACAATGTCGCAGACAATGTCATCTGTGGATTCCTTTGTACTTTCGGCGATCCCGAAGAACTGAAGGCAGTTTCTTCTCGAGTATTGCTCTAGCTCATCCGAGGAGTGACGAAGATTGCCGAGTTCGCTCTGCTGCCTGTCAACAATACTCCTGAGACTCTTGATCTCCTGCGCCAAAGTTGTGTTCTCACGTTCCAAATCCATGAGCTTGCTTTGCTGCTCATCCAGGCGATCGTGCAATTTGGAGAATTCCTTTTGGACTGAATCCTCAATTGTTGCTTGAATAGAACGAAGCATATCCTTGTTCTCGCGCGAACATCTCCTCAATCAGCCTTTGTGTTGATTCTTGTGTTGATTCGTCAGTCGCCATTTTGGAAATGGAGTTCCCGAATGTAATTGATGCAAACACAGAACTTTGATAAGCAGTACAGGATACAGTTACACTTCAGTGTTAATTGAAATTGAATTGTAAAATTTCTATTGGTCACGCACCAAATAGTGGAACAACTGCTGAATGTGTAATTTTATTCAGGAAACGTGTCTTCGGGGTCGGCATTATCCAAAAGGAGCATCAGTTTCCAAAGTGACCAGGTACTTGGGGTACAGCAAAGTTGCAAATAAAGTATGTGCGCAGGGGCGGATCCAGGAATTCCGTAAAGAGGGGGCGTGTTTACAAAATTAAAGGGGGGCGCATGCATCCCTCCCCCCCCCTCATTTTTTTCTTTTTATTTCTTTTGTTTCAACAAAAAATAAAGGGGGGGGGGGGCGTGCGCCGGTTGCGGTCCTCCCTGGATCCGCCCCTGTGTGCGTATAGCATATATCCGGTATGAGGTTGCAAATTATGACAGACTCAGAAATAGGAGCAGAAGGCTGATGTTGCAATGAAGTCGTAACAACAATGTCAGAGTCCCACATGTAGTATATGATAGTCACTGCTTTCTTGGAGCCGTTGGTAGTGCATGTGGGACTAGCAGGACTCCTCGGTAAACGATGGCACATTCATTCATGTTGCCGTCCTTCACAAAAAGGTCGCAAACTTCACGTTATTTCCAACACTAAGTTCTTCATGAGTTCACATTTGTTCTTCCCAGGAAAAATATTTACTTATCACATATTAAGGTAGTAGTTTCCATGAAGAGCCGACATTTTTCTTTGTAGAGAAGCTTAAGGCGTTACATCCATGACGTAACTCCAAGGTAGTACATCATGTAACTTCAAACTATAAAGTCACATGTAGGTCAGGCTGCCCTTCAAACATGTTTTCCTTATCGAGAAGGAAGGATTCAAAAACTACTCTCTGGCAGACGTTTCCTTTGAATTTCTGGTGGGATTTGTCATAAAATTCAGCATGATCTTCCCAGAAGTCCGCCAACATTTGCTGATGCTCTCTTTCCAGAGATCATGTTGGCATTGCATGCGTCCTCAGCAGCCACAGTTTCTACAACAGCTTGATCAGCCTTCTTCTTGTGGCCCCCACCGGCCTTGTGTGGCATGTTGGTAAAAGTAAAGCCAGGTGTCAAAAAAAAAGTTTCAAATATGATGGAGCACCTGACTTGATCTAGGCAGGATGTCAGCACGCAGATGGGTCATAATTATGGTTTCTAAAGTATAGGTCAAACAGCGTCAAAATGCTAGAGTCGCGGAGACTCGCCAGTCTTACTGGTCTCCAGCTGGTCTCGGCAACCTCTCTGAGACGTCTCAGAAACACCGCGGAGACATCTCAGCAGTCGCGGATATTAGTCTCGGCGACTAATGGAGACGTCTCATAGACGTCGCGGAGACTTCGCGGAGATTGGAAAAAGTCGCCCCCCCCCAAAAAAAAAAAAAAAAAAAAATCGAACATGTTTAAATTTCTTGCGACTCATCGGAGACTCTGTAATTTTCAGGAGACGTCTCTGCATCTAGCAAAATCTGGAGTTGCGAACTAGTCGCGAACTACAAGCGTACAGTTTCAAGCCCAGTGAGATTAGTCTTTGCAGTGTACGACACTGTATAGTTGCGACACAAGTCTAATACAGAAGCGAAAGACTGCGCGAGCATATAATAACACTATTGAGCTATAATAGTACTTCCATGGTAACATTATCTGCAAGACTGCTCCTGTATGACCTGTTCTTTTTTTTTTTTTTGCAGCTGGTTGTGTGGCAACGCGAAGCTATTTAAGCAGCTAATCACTGCTAGCGACTGATATAGTAACTTGCATCTCATAAACGTTGAATATCTGTTATTAGACGTTTGAGGTTCTTCTCCTTCATCGTCATCCTCATGGTTTGCCCTTGCATCTTTTCGTTCTTATTCAACGCTTTTTCTCTCTTCTGCCTCATGGATAAATGTTCAATAAATTAAGATTATTAAGTTTTGTTTTACTAAAACTCCCTATATATGAATTGTTATGTCAATATGAAACATAATTATGAGAGGGTTTTTTTTCGAGCTATATATTTTCAAACTCCTTACCTAGGGAATTTCGAGAATCTAAAGCAGAAAAGAAGAAGAAGACGAAACAAACAGACCCGACAGTCACATTTTAACTCGGAGGAAAAAGTTTGGAGCGTCGACTGTTTGATATGCAATCCTACATTGCGCCACCTTGCGACAGTTAGCAACACTTGGCTCCCTGAGGTTACTTAAGGAAATATATGTGCATGAATAAAGTTTAATATTGTCTACCCATAAGAAAGATGAGTGTTCTTTTGATGTTAATTTGTCTCCAATAATCTTTACCTTATTAACATTATAGTTAACTTGCCTGGGGAAGCACATATCCCTCGAATTTTCTTTCTGTTTCCTCTTCCGAGCTAATTCCTTCTATTCTTTCACCCTGCTTTTTTTTCTCTCTCTCTTTCTCTTAAAAAGAGAGCTTCTTCTCTTTTTTTCGTTTTTTTTATAGGTATGTATGTGTGCGTATATACGTGTGTGTGTGTGTGTGTGTGTGTGTGTTTTTTTTAATCGAAGCATCTTGCTTCATCGATGTTAACCAGTGTTAACAGTTTTGATCAGTAATAAATTTTTGTCCACGATCAGATTAAAAAAAAAATGACTGCAAAGTACGAGCTCGGTTTTTCAGCACGTTTCCTCCATGTTTCTCATTCAATAATAATCTGAAAGTTATGCGTGCATGGTATCGTTGATATTTCAGTATTTTTCTTCGTTTACTATACATTGTGTTGATATTGTGTTATTATGTGAATGTAAATATTTTGCAATGCTTGAAATGAAAGAGAAATGAAAATGAAATGAGCATGGCTGAATGTATATTGCGTTACTTACTTCATGGGATTTTGCTGATGGACAATGGTATACTTGTTTTGGTTATGGGGAATTTTGCAATGAGTCAAAGTGAATAAGTGATATCCAAGGCTATACTACCGGCGTCTTAAAAGACTGCGAAAGCATTCACGAAGAATTGAGTCAGGGCGTTTTTTCCCTGCCCTTCCCTTATTTCTTCACTAAGATCATTGATACTTGTTATAGCAAAAATGACTTGCCTTCATCAGTGTCCGTCACCCAGTACGATTTTAGGGGAGAGCTTCAATACCATCAAAGGACTAAAAAGTGAATGCATGATGGCTAGATGCATATACTATAAACATCCCCGTGTTGAAATTAATATGACATAATAGTATTCATTGCATGCAGGTTGTAAAATATGTTGAGCAGATGGTTTAATATTAGAAGTTTGGTTACTCGATTGTTATTAGATATATACTTTTTTCTTTCACCGGTTGGGACTAACATGGACCTACTAGTACACATATGGACCATGAACGGAGGTCTTTCTTTGATCCAATGTTCACCACCGCCACCTGATTACGTGCATCTTAATGAGTACATTCAGACGTTTGGACAATGACGATTGTGTAATCGTGCATCATCACTGACAATAAACCGGGTTTCCCTCATTTCGGTCCTATTTGGCTGAGGTGTCTTTTCAGACTCAACTGCCTTTGAATAAACACCAATGATGGGGAGCACCAAACCTGAAACAAGGACAAATTTTACGTCACAAAATTGGTAATTACTGAAGCGGCCATGCATGTAACATCCCTGAATGGCAAGACAAGCACGTCGTCTACTGTCACTGCCCATGTTTACTCTGAAACAATGTGCGACAAATGGGGAAAAATAGATTACAAATCACAGTCAATCTGCTTAATTAGTTGCTTTTTCTTGTAAAGTACTTGCATTTCGCAAATGAAATTGCTTTAGCGATGATTTCGCAATATACACTACAGCTACACATGCATTTTTCTTGATTTAACCCTAACTAGGCCGGGCTATTTAGGTAGATCATAGAGCCGGGGGGGGGCCTCCCAGGCCCCCCCTCCAGATCTCGGCCGTCGACCGCGCGATTGCGACGAAAATTGGCACACACATTGCCTATGATGTAATGTAAAGTACCACGAAGTTAAATTTTAGAAAAATCATCATTTATGGTAAATTATGCTAATTTATGCATAATGATTCATGAAATCAGACAATTTGGTATAAATCACGAAATAAAGCTCAAAATGGGCACATTTTTTTGTGTGAATGTTCTTTTTAGTGTCCTGAGCAAATATAAGAGAAAAAAGTTGTGCCATCAGAAAAAAATTTCTTAAGTATTTCATTGTTTTTTTGAATTTCTTATGTATTTCTTTGTTTTTTCGACTTTATGTTTTCCATTGTTTTTTTGATGAAACTTGTCCGCGACATTGTTCCGATCAAGAAAATTATGTTATTAACTGATTTTAATCAATAAAATCCCAAAATAATCATACTTTTATGAAATTTGCCTGTAAGCACAGTTTGCATTGAAATTGTACACGAATTCACGTTTTTGCGCAATTTTGGTCTGACATGCACATACATATTTATGCGTAACTTCGGAACTGCACGCCCGGGCATCGCAAATTTGGTGTCAAAAGATGCGGGAGACTCGAAAGAAAAAAGTCATGAAACGTCGCGGTGATAGCTTTTCGCGTTAGCGATACATCGCGCGGAACGTCGGGGGGGGGGGGGGGGGGCCTCGGAGGCCCCCCCCCCCCCCCGGCCTAGTTAGGGTTAAGAGAGTTATTAGCTTCTGCGCATGTAGTTTTTAGATTTCTAAAAGCGCCGTCTTGTTTTTATTCAGGCTGGCTGTCGGTGGACAACACTGGATCAAAGCAGGAAAGCATGTTCAAAATGCTTTTGCGACGCTTTTGACAGAAACAGGTGCACGAATTAATTAACGAGCGATGAATGTCCATGTGTTGTAGGTCCATGGGACTAATAAGTACAAAAAAAAGGTGTTGATATCCTCATTGTGCAATTGTAATGACCAGACTTCTGCTTCCTGGAAATCATAGCTACGGAAAGATGGTATACCAGCAATGGTTAATATATTACACACCCTTTGTGAAATTGGACGAATATCCGTATCTGTGGTACTGCTGTGTAATACTCGCCTTGTTCAAATCGCAAATGAAGTTATGTGTATCCCCTGTTTCGGAGCTGCAGCAGCTGCGAACCTGCAATATTTGAGGGGATTCCCCTGATGATATCATCAGTAGCTAGTCTTGGAAAAAGACTTTTGCCCGTGTCCTTTATGGTGATTCTTCTTCTTCTTCTGATAAGTCTGCCTCCTTCAATAGACTGAAGATTCTTGCAGACTGGTGCTATTTACATTATAATACAATTCATTTACAGATATTTACAAGCACATAGAAAATATGACGAAAACAAGTAGCCACTGTGATCAACCGTTAGGCGGTTTCGAAATGATCCCACAGATGGCGCTGAAACAATTTCTGACGACAGGGAATTCCAGTTCCTTACAGTTCTTGGGAAGAACGAATGGCGATGCGATTCAGTTCTCGAATATGGTACCTGCTAGGAATGTGGCTGCGAGGCTCTCGTCAACTGAGTAGTCTGTTTGATAATATAGTCCTGTGCTGAAAGAGGAGTGAGATTATTGTGTATTTTGTACATCATAATTAGCCTGTCATTTTCTCTGCGCTGTTCCAGAGTGGTCCAATTAAGTTCTTGTATCAGGTTTTTTTGGTGACACTCGAGGTGTTATGATAGCGACTAAAAGTGAATCGCGCAGCTCTTCTCTAGACCATTACGAGTAGAAGATTGTAATGTCCTCTTGATTCTTCAAATCTGGGTACTAGTATTGGTTTACAGGAGTCGCCGCGGAACGGTGAGTAAGTGAGTTTGTGTCTGGGATGGAGGTAAATAGGGTGTGTGTGTGGGGGGGGGGGAGACTTTGACAAATCTTTGACAAAACTTACCACGAGAACTACTCCCCACCCCCATGCACACTACACACACACACAACACACACACACACACACACACACACACACACACACACACAGAAAAGAAAAATAATAACAAAACGAAAAAAAAATAACAAAAAGAGCTACAAAAACTCAATCCAAATGTTATACGAGATTTATAAATAAAATTTTTAATAAAATTTATAAGAGTATTCGTGAATTTCAAAGACTACTTGGGTCCTTCGACTGGAATGATGTTTATAGGAGCATTGATGTTGATGATAGATTTCAGATTTTTATTGACAAGGTGACAACCGCATATAATCAATGTTTTCCTCTGAAAGAAGTACGATGTAAAAAAGCTGATATTAATCCATGGTTTACGAAGGAATTAAGAAAGATGTGTAAGAAGAAATATATTTTGTATCGAAAGTATATAAAGAACCCTACTGATTATAGAAAATGTGTTTATACGCAATATAGAAATATAGTATCTAGTGCAATACGTCGTGAAAAGCAACATTATTACCATAGTCGTTTTCTGAAAGTACGAAACAACATCAAAGGAACATGGCATGTTATAATTGATATTCTGAATAAAACCAATGATAAAGTGCAATATTTTGATCTCAAACACAATAATGTTGATATAACAGACCCACAGGAAGTTGTTAATTTTTGTAATGATTATTTCAGGTCAATTGGCTCTGACATTGTAGATAACTTGCCTCCTGCTGCAAATTCTTTTCATGATTTCTTACCCAAGAGAACTTGCTTAGATTCTTTTTTCCCAAGACCCATACAACCAAGTGAAATTCTTAAGACAGCTATTGAGTTCAAACCAAACAAAAGTCCTGGTTATGATGATATTGATTCTGAAGTTATAAAGAAATCTATCCATTATCTTGCCACTCCTCTGTGTTTATAGTATAATCTTTCACTCGAACAAGGTGTCTTCCCACGTTCGTTAAAGATTGCCAAAGTTGTTCCTGTCTATAAAAGAGGTGACACTTCTATCCCATCAAACTATAGGCCCATTTCTATCTTATCTGTATTTTCTAAGTTATTTGAAAAGCTTGTTCATAAGCGATTGATGTCACACCTATGTTATAAAAATATATTATATGCAGAACAATTTGGATTCAGACCAGGGTATTCAACATATATGGCATTACTTGACTTTTGTGACAAAGTTGCTCATGCATTTGAGAGAAAGGAATAATTATGTAATAGGTATGTTTTTAGACCTCTCAAAGGCTTTTGATTGTATCAGTCACAACATTCTTTTAGATAAATTACAGTACTACGGCATCAGAGGGATAACTTTAGACTGGTTTAAGAGCTATCTTCAGAATCGTATATGCAGTATGTTTGTGTAAATGTACATTCCTCTCCCATACAGTCTATCAATGTTGGTGTACCTCAGGGATCTGTTTTAGGCCCTTTGCTTTTTATATTGTACATTAATGATTTGCAATATGCTAGTAACATTTTAGAAGCCATCTTATATGCTGATGATAGCAACTTATTTATTTCTGGGAAAGGTTTCAGGGACACATGTGCAATATTAAACACTGAATTGAATAAAGTAAACCAATGGTTTTTAGCCAACAAGCTGAAATTGACTGTTGATAAGACTGTATGTATGATTTTTAGAACCAAAAATAGGATAATTGATACGGAATATGTAAATATATGTATCGCAGGCACTACTATTCCCATTGTACATTCAGCTAGATTCTTAGGAGTAATACTAGATGATCATTTGACTTGGAAGAATCACGTAGATGACGTCTGCTGCAAGATATCTAGAGCTGTTGGTGCAATTAACAGAATAAGTGGAATAGTACCTTCAAACGTTCTTTTAAATTTGTATTATACCATGATTTTACCTCATATTTTGTATTGTAACATTATTTGGGGAAATTGTGCCAATTATCTACTTAGACGTATTCATGTTCTTCAAAAACGTGCATCAGAATTATTACAAAATCTCAACCCTTAACTCATACACAGCCCATTTTTAAAGAGCTTAGGTTATTAACAGTGTATGATATTAATACATTTGCTGTTTGTATTTTTATGTATTCTTATCTTGATAATATCTTGCCCAAGTTTCTCGGAAATTATTTTACTTTTACTCAGGTTAGAAATACATATAATACTCGGCAATTTTATGATTTGTATATCCCAAATTATAGATATAATCACTCCAGACGAACAGTTTGTTATGCTGGTCCTTCTTTATGGAATGCCGTGCCAAATTACTTAAAGTGTATCAACAGTTTGAATTTATTTAAGAAAAGATATAAAATATATTTATTAAGTCAATAATTTTTCTGCTTTTGTATGATTCTTAATCAAATTAGTGTGTATAAGGATTAACATTATGCTCACTTGCCTTGTTGTTTTGTCTCTTGTCGGTTTTGTACTTTGTAATGTCTTCTGTTTAAGTTTTTATGATGTGTGTTTTGTCTTGTTGATGTAATGTATATTTCTTGGGGATTGACCTTGAAAGGCTGGTTTAAGCCTATGTTGATTCCTCCACTTCTCTTGATATAACGCCTATGTTTTGTATATTTTTTATTTTGCCTTTATGATGTCCTTTGTATGCTGTCATGTACGATGTAATTACCCCTTTTATCAGATTTGTGGAAATAAATTGAATTGAATTGAATTGGTTGAAAACTTTCCTTTGACTATAATAAAAAAAGTTCTTCAGAAATCATGAGCTACCAATGAAAAAATTTTTTATTTTTGTATAGGTTTTGCCACAGAAGTGCTGAGTATCATGAATCAACACAAGCCAGCTTGCATAGCACCGCATATAAGACCCTCACTACTGGCAAGATTACAAACACCGTCCTGACAATAGCATGAACAGTGTTTGATGAAGGCCTTTGAACAAAGGCTACTAAAAACCGCGACAAGGAGGGTGTGGGGATTCCACCATTCCCGTCTGCCCTTGCGCACGCACTGCATGAGCTATGTGCAAATGTGTAGGCTAGGCCAGCACACAATACGCGTTGTAGTCAGTTGTTTACACTACACAGAATTCACTGAATGAGGACGAACTGAAAGAGAAATTTGCACATCGAAGAGACGACTAGTGTTTTTCTGCAGTTTGTGAGACGAAAATTCCAAGGTATGTTATCTTTGACTGTGTTCTGACGGATATACAGATTCATGAAAATTAGGGGGAAAAGTGTAGCAAACACGTGAAGATACTAGACCTATCTGAAATGATCTTGTTTTTCCAGACTCGTTTTGTCAGTTACGAAATATAGGAACAGGTAACCCCGTCGCGGGGCGCTGTAACACAGTACAACGGTACGTATTTGTCCGTATGGGGTCGCTGCTGCGGTAAAGGAACAGGTTGCTACAATGTACTTTTGTAGTGCGATAATGTGGCATGCCATTGGCATTGGAAGTCAGATGAACATGTTGCCAGTTCAGACAATCAATAACCAGTGGCAGTGAACTATGTCCGACATTCATACTGTACATCGGCTGATTTTGTTTTGTTGTGTGTGTTTGTTTGTTTTTACCGTACATTTTTTGGTATAAACGAGATGCAAGATTATAGGTCTGACATTTATTATGTACAAGGTACACTATTATTGCTGTATTGATGAGAAAAGTCTTGACCGACATTCAGGCGACAAGGCCAAGGCAGGTGTCTATGGGGAATGCGTGTTGTTGTAGCAAATGCACGGGTGTGCTGTTCGTTATTTCGCAGTGGAAGGTTCGTTATTCTGGAGGGTCATTAATCCGAAACACACAAAAATGCCCTATAGTACCTGGAGGTTCGTTAATCCGAAAAATGAAAAAGGGTTAATCTGAACATTTGTGGCGTTATTCAGAAGGGTTGTTATTCCAAAGATTCGTTAATTAATCTGAAAATGAAATTCGGAACAATGAACCTTTCGAATAACGAATCTTCGGACTAAAGAGCCTTTCGAATGACAAATCTTTGGACTAAAGAGCCTTCGGAATAACTAGCCCGACCAGATGCTGTTTACTACCCTGTGTGAATACTGCCTGTCATGCTACTTACAGCGACTGGGCTGTATATGGGTCATTCCATGGGGTTGGGTCTTCTCTAGATTTTCATGTTGTGTAGGGAATAAAAGTCATATTCTGACAAATTTATCAAATAATTGTCTGTGGTTTGCAGTTATTCTTGAAGAGAAATGTGTGAAGAATTATTTGATGAAAAAAAAAAACAAGCCTATGTACAAATGTATTTTGTCTATGACTGTTTCACTAATGATGTCCCATGGTTTTTTTGTGGTTTATGTTGTGACATAAATATATGCCATTTTCATGGCAATGTAAAACAGGAATATACAACCTTTCAGCATTATGCCTATCATAATTAAGAGAGGCAAGGTGACTTCTACAAAGACTATAAGGCACATAAACATTTGTACCAAAATAACAACACCAGAGCATCTTCAAGCAACCTCATACCTATGTTACAAACGATGTCCATGGCAATTTTTGTTGTAACATACATGTAGGTATAGCATGGTTTTACATACACTTCCAATCATAATATGATCAGAAACTTTATTTCTATAATGAGATTTATATTTCAGAAGTATTCTTATCCAAAAATTAGCATCAAAATCCTCCAAATAAACGAGAAAATACAGAACATATCACTGTACTTCAGTGCGATGTCCGGCCTCTTCGTGTAACGTAGGTAAGGAAAGACGCGTCTCGCGATAAAAAGAAGAGCTACTAACTTCAGCAATCGTATTCATGTCACTGGCAGTCCTCCCCCAATGGCAGAAAAACTACTCACAGCCAATATACACCTACCTGGACAGCGCAAGATCTGTTTTACTGCCGTTGTCCATGTAACGTAGGTACAGGAGTTTTAATGTTTCTGAAGTCAATTGGTAAGCTTTTACGCTATTTTACGAAAATAATAACATTTGTCATATTCTGTAATTCTATTAGAGGAAAAAAAACGACATCTAAACCTCTGAACTGGCCAAAAATACTGTGGACGATGATACTGTAGTCCCACATACTGAGATATTTGTTACAGGTTCATGTTCATAATTTTGATCGCCAAATTTTCCGTCCATGCCGGTCTCTGCAAAAGGAGCATATAATTCCTCTCTTAGAAAACCATACAAAAGTATATCAGTGTATCTTCACTGCAATATAAATTTGTTTTACCTCCCGATTATTGTGAATTTTTGGACCCTTTTGTCATAAGGTATCTACCAAGGTAGACGTGCTAAAGTTAGTATTCATCACTATATACTAGTTGGAAAACGTAGATGTCCAGACTGCATCTGAACTAGAGAAATAGAGTTTGCCTTATTTTGCTGGTGATATTGAGAGAACTAGGAGCTGTGATATTCTTTCTCTTTAACAGATTTACTTCGAAAATGTCAATGTTTTCCTTCCACGATTTCACTGACCTGTTAGATGCTCTGATGAAGTTGTTAACATTTCACAAGGATTCACCATTTCTATTCCATGCTCACCCACTGTGAAGTCTCAAAGCTAAAATGCCAGTGTCCTATTCAGTTTGGGTGGGTAGTGGGTAGGAAAGGCTTCAATGAAATTATGAACCCCAATCAAAATTGGACTATTATTGCTCTACACTATCATTCAAAAAGAGGGCGACAATTTTGATGGGGGATGAATATAAGTTAGGGCCTAGTATTATTTTGGGAGTCTATTAAGGACCATAACCGTAACCGTAACCCTGACCCTAGCCTAACCTTAGCTAGGACACTGGGGGCAGCGACCTGCCCTTCCTAGCTTACATCAAAACAAGTTTTTAGCATAGAGTATGAAAATGATATTTTCCTATGTTTTACATGCTATATTATTATTATTATTAATATTTACATCATTTTAAGCATAACCCATTTTTTTTTCCAATTTTGGTGGGAGGTACACATGGAACTCTAGCTAATGGGTATGCCAAGAGGTAGAAATGTAAGCAAAATTGTTGAAATTATTTAATTCCATTCATAAACACACACATACATCAACAGGAATATATAGTCGACCCCGACAAAAATTTTCTTTTAATTTTTTTATTCTAATTCTCTTTACACCTTATGTTCAGTTTGTCGATGAATCTGCCATGGCTCCTCCTCTGCCACCGCTACATTTTAAACTACGTGAAAGAGTGACAAGGACACATCCACAGCACTCCACAAACAGAGAGGAAGCCGACAAAGCAACACCCAAGAAAAGCGAATGTAACAAACTAGACAAGAAGAAAACTGCACAGAGGGAAAATGGACAGAAGAAAAACAAAAATCGAGGGCTATATGGACATTGGACAAAAGAGCAGAAATTAATTTCAAACAAAGAACATGGAGAAGACAAGAAGACTTGTCTGATTTCTCTTTATTAGTTTTCTTAGTTAGTTGACAACTAGTTGATGATGTTAGTGTATATAAGGTCAAATTGTGTAAAGCTTCACTTTCTTCTTCTTCTTCTGATTAAGTCTGCCTTCTTTCATACCAGAGTTACAAAGAATTGAAGTCTGTGTAACATAGGTATTGTTCCACAGGTGTGCAGTAGATATAATTCCAAAGAACTGTTACAATAGTGTTATTTGTGGGAACATACATAAAGTCTATATGTGTAGGTTTTAACATCTCACACCACAATAAAGGAAATCAGTTGATATGTCGTAGTGTACCTATGTTACAAAGACATACTGTCCGTGTAACATAGGTAGTACACTGTGGGCGAGGTTGTTGACTGAAAACCCCTGATTATAACAATAAAATCATGTTTTCACTTGAATACCCATACAAATCACTTGCTTCAATTGTGGTGCTTTTAAGAATATTGTCATTGTGTCACTCTTGATGAAAAAGTTAAACCTTTGATTGAAATTGTTAATGGTTTGTAGAAAAAAACATGTTAATAAAAGTGGCTTGCAGTTGACATCAGAACATACAATCTTACTAATAATGATCTCATGCGCCTGTTAAATAACATGTTGATGTGTTATGGACGAAAAAAACGTGGATGTGTTCATTGTTATCATTTCAGAACACAAAATTATGAAGGATGTCAACAGATGAAGTCCGTGTAACATAGGTATTTTGCCATACCTGTTTACCCATGCTGACTGAAAGTGTGCGAAGTAATAAACAGATTTCTAGTGGAATAAGTTGAAGAATGGGAGTAACAAATAAGGGGGAAAAAGGAAATTTCAATTTACCCAACTTGAATTTTCAACTTGTATGTCACAATTTCAGTCCCAACCCCATGGAATTACCCATATACAAACGTACATCCAATGTAACTTTGTTAGTTATGGAATAACGAACCTTCAGCTTTGGAATAACGAGCCGTAACCAAATGCACCACCACAGAAAAGTTCCAGATTCTTGATTCTAAATTAAAAATGAAAATTCATTAATCATTGCTTGCTGAATCAAATTCAAATCATTTAGTTCTCAGTGTATGATGTATCATGTAGAGTTATGGAGAGCCACTGCGTACCAGCCCTAATCGTGGACAGACACAACACCAACAATAACAACAACAAAAAGGCAAACCCTCCCCCCCCCCAAAAAAAAAAAAAAAATAAAGATATGAATAAGCCCTGTGATGTATAGGCCTAATGGTGTTTTACACCATGATATTGTTTCTGATCTCCTCAAAATAGGCAGACTGTACAATTTGTAGCTGCCACTTTTTTAGTTAACGGTATACTTACAGTAGACTAGAATGATAATAAAATCTGCCTCTTGTTTCGTAGCCTCTTGTTAACCCGTTGAGGATGAGTCCTGAGTATACTCGGGCAGGGGTCTATATGGGGAATGCATGTTGTAGCAAAATCACCCCGTTCGCAACAGGTTAACTGTATGGTCAGTAATATGGTCGACCCTTCACAACATGTTAGAAGCGGTTGACCTACATGTATACCACCCGTACAGTTAACAAGAGGCCACCAAAGAGGCAGATTTATCGGTCCAACTGTAGACCTGATTCTGTGACTTTCTTTAACCCGTTGAAGACCAGTCCCGAGTATACTCGGGCAAGTTTCTAAACAGTCTTTGGGAAATGCGTGCTGTACTAGCAAAATCAAACCGTCCTCAAACGGGTTAATAACAGTGCTTATCATACGAGCATCAATAGAGCAATGAATGACAGTGTGTCAACCCGTTCCCCCTGCATTTCACCGACTCATAATCTGAGTGCCTTCAATGCCCCAAAACGAGATTCTTTGTTTTTGCAAGTCAACAGAGAATGGACAGGTTGGTAATCCATTTGTGCGAAAGTAGTCAAGTGGTACGTGTACAAATTGTACCCCTTTCCATGGTCAACTATATCGTCGCTGTCACCACGAACTGGCATTTTAGCGCTCTAGCGCACGAAAGTTGATTTCGAGTAAATCGCGTTTAAAGTTTTCATGTTTTTAAACTTTATGTTTGAATGCGTTAATGGAATAAGATTACACTGAATTTGATATGTAGTCAATCTACATGACTTAGGCTTTCTATTGGAGTATTCTTTTATGATCAATCATCAAGAATTTCGTCAGAATTAGCTTCCATACAAAAATGTCAGTTCGTGGTGACGAAAGAAATCGTTTTCCCGCTGTGCGCAGTCACCACGAAGTGACATATTCAGTGTTGTATACGCATTGTCAATGGAGTATCCAGCACAACTCATAAGAAATCGGGCAATCGTTTGTTTGTTCATATTTCTATACTTGAACTTATTGAAAATATTTCACTATTAATGAATGAGAATAAACAGCACACAAACTTTCTATAGATGTGAATCGTGCTGAAATATGACTTCTCAGTACGCCAATATGGGCTCCCAAACAAAAATGTCATTTTGTGAAAACTTCACTACACAGTCCGAAGTTTTGACAAAGAGACATATACAATGCGCATTCTCACATTATAACACAGGGTGTACACAAACATTATGGGTACACACAGACAAACACACACACTCACAACCCCCCCCCCCCCACACACACACACACACACAACACACATACACACCCACAGAAGCTCACACAGCTAATATACAGAATGACATATTCAGCCATCTCGACTAAAACAAAAAAAAAACAAAACGTGATTTTGCGGTGATCTTCGGGCGCTCACCATCTCCCCCCCCCCCCACGCGTCATACTATGAAAAAAAGCAAAACAAAACAAAAACAAACAAACCAAAAAGGTTTGGGGGAGGAGTCGAGGCACCAAAAATGGTCAAAAATGGTCTGAAAAATAAAAACAAATTTGGGTCGGGCCTGGACACAATAAAGAAATACATGAAGAGTTTGTTTGCAAAAACCGATAAGTCCGTATTTGTCAAATGGAGATATTTGCGATTAAAGGTCAAGAAAAATAAAGAGAATAATAAGAAAATTTTTGCTTCTTTTGACCATAACTTCCAAAATATACTTTCATATGTTATGACCAATATATCATTTAAAAGGTATTATTTTGTACTTTATGACAGAGACTATACTTGAAAATCTTCAAAAATGGACTTATCGGTTTTTGCAAACAAACTCTTCACATTTACATGTGAGCGAAACACTCTTCTGGTACAATACAACCATATGAGAATGCTGATCATCATTCCAAAGGTAAACAAGTATGCAAGTTATTGAAAGAAATTTATGAAATTTTCATCAACATCCAAATTGGTTTTATTTCATAACACTGGCTCTTGTATTTCATTAAAAGAATTCAACAGCATATGTTCGCTTTATTGTTGAATATTTCTAAGATTTGATTAAAGAGATGAATGTGATTGGTTAGCTGTACCAAGTTGTTAAAAAGGAAAAAAAGATCAGTTTCTGAAACCGAAGTATTAAACGGATGCTATCACTATATCAAATGGAATTTACGAATAACTATCTCCATATCTACAAACCATCCCCATGAGGTTTCATCAAACTCCAACAACCATATCCCGCAGAAGTATGATGAAATTCGTTGCTTTCACTTCTTGAAGCACCTAACAAACCATAATTGGAAATGATTTATGTTTGTATGCCAATAGTTGAAATCAATAAAACATAAAAAGAAAAAAAAAACTTTTTGAAGTGAAAGTTTCGAGGCTCCATATTTACACAGCACCAGGGACAGTGAAAGCATACTAGAGCTACACATCTAACAAATTGGAGAGACTACAAAAATATAGTAAACAATGTTCTTACGACTATAAACAGCATATCACCTGTTACACACTCCCTAGACTCCGGCACATAGAATTGGGAAATGTTTCATGCTGAGCTCACATCACGATTATTATGAAATAAAATGGATATATTAATACATAATTGTTCAGCTTTTTGAATGGAAGAGAGAGTCGTTGTCAGGAGCATTGCTACTTCTGAAATTATGGAATAGAACCAATGTTAATACAATGCAGGTGATTCATGATGGCTATGCAATGGGATAGGTCCATTTTAGTCAAGGGGCTTGTTTTACTCTTGTTTGCCTCCACCTCTATAGGGTGGTCTGCTGCTGCTCATCCCTTGGTTCCGCAACCCCTGCAATCATGCAATTGCCTTACAAGGTACTTAGGGGTCACTGGGTGATCTTGCCATAGAGACAGGGTGAAGACATGGGGACTTGCTTGAGCACTCCTAATACAGAAGATCCAAAGCCCAACCTTACCAGCAACCATCCACAGAGCTATCTGACAATAGGCATGCTGACATTGTTGCCTAAATGCAGCCATAATTTGATTTGATTTGATTTGATTTATTCACAAAATGCATATACATACATTATTCACAAATATGTACATAGTTTGTACATGAAACATGTTATTATACATTTTGTGTGGATCGTCATAAGCTATATGAAAAGCTTGACTGGGACGTCCAGTATGGATAAGGTGCACATAATGTACATAAACATCATACAATAAAAATGTATTATGCATTCAATTGATTCATAGATAGGGAAATGAGAGGAGAGAGAAAAAAGAAAAAAAAAGGTGAGGAAGAAAGAAGGAGAGGGATACTCTACATCATGGTGGTTAAAGGTATACAAGATTTACAATTCTGGTAACAACTAACATAGGTGAAAGGCTTCACTGTTCTCGAGGTATATGGATTTTACCGCCAGTTTTCTCGGAGTGAATGTATCTGCATATGATGTCACGGGAGCCTTTGAGATCTGTTAGGTGCTGCCTCATTCTCATCAATGCCTCTGAAATCCCACAAGCCAACCTAGATTTCCCTCCCAAACTGGTGGTGCAGATGCTGATCTGATGCCATCTCTGATACTACCCAAGTTACCTACAATACTGTCTCTGGCCTGGCAACAAAGCCAAAGGGCTTCAACGGGTGGTAAAGCAAATTTTCATGTCTTCATCCTGTTTCTATGGCAAATGATTACCCTCTGACCCCTGTGGAAGTGCTGAACATCATCAGATGTGGTTGCAATTAAGGCAATTGCAGGACTGATATTCATGCATCTTTTGCCTGAGAATCCTGCAAATTTGGGGCTGATGTCGCCTGCTGCCAAACTTAAAGAGATCTTTGAAGACAATAAAAAGGACAGTTTTAGTTTTAAGACAAGAATGAATGACCTCATGATGTCAAAGTATATAAATCAACACCTGAGAACTGAGAGAGAATTGAAAAAGGTACCTCACATTGCTCGGTGGTTGATGTTTAACTGATTTGATTTGATTTGATTTGATTTGATTGTTCCACATCTCAAAACATCAAACATGATGCGATCGATTGAACATAAGATTGAACATAGCTTCGTGATTACAAAGAATACAAGAGAAGACAATTTAACAAACATGAAATGTGGGGACCTACTAAAAAGCAAAGCTTGTAATGTATAGGTCCCTGTATAGATGAAAGTGTTGGTCTTAGTAACGAAAACTATGAAAGGAAGGAAAGGGACGTAAAAGATAAGAGAGCAAAAAGAGCAAGAGAAAGGAATAAAATATACGAAAGCATAGCGAAATATCTTGCCACCTGTGTTGCGTTTACAAGACTCCTTGTCACCCGAGCAACACAGTTACGTAAATGTAAGAATGCGCAAAAATGCACATGATACATAATGATTCATTAATTCAGGAATAGCCTTGACATAAATGACTCAGTAAAAAGAACGAAAAGCAAACCTGGAATACATAATAAATAACGAATCTGATAAAGAAGAGGGAGTTCAAATAAAATTGCATGTTTTATTATTAGATATAAGCCTACACAAGGGATTTTTTTAGTTTACGTTTAAAACAATTCAGTGACAACGATTCAGTAATGTCGGAGTCAAGGCTATTCCAGAATGTCGGACCTGTATCTACTATTGTTTGCAGTTCTCACGGGAGAAAAGTGAAATGAATTTTCCTGTATTGTAGGGTAGGAATGTATAACTTTATTTCTTACGAACATGGGAGTGAAAGCATAAGATAATTTAGTTAACTGGTACATAAATATCCCAAGGGAGTAAGAATATATATATAAAAAAAAAAATCTTTAAGAGGTTATTACTTTTGAACAGTGGGCTTGTCGGTTCTAAATAATTGGTACAATTGATAATCCTTATAGCTCGTTTTTGTATTCTGAAGATAGACTCTAGGCGTATTTTGAAACAATTCCTCCAGACCAGTATACTATAATGAATAATGAATAATGAATATTAATGAATAGTTTGTACGGTATTGCGTTAGGACAGTTTCGTTTATGCCTTCACCAGTTTTTGTTGTTGTTTTAATTCAAGAAGAAAATCAAGTTTGTTCGATAATATCAAGGCGGTACTCCTAAATTATATCATACCGCAGTGATGGAGGTTATGATCCATTTCAAACTCGCCTCAGGACCCCCCCCCCCCTACTCCTTGCTGAAAAAAGCTACATCGTAAAGGGTTTTTAGTTTTGTCATTTAATGTCCGATGTGTTTTTGTCAGCAGCCATGTATCTCTGGATTATTGTATAGGATTTTCTGTACCTTATTAATAATGGTTTTAGGGGAATGCATATTAGAAGCTTTGCTTTCTAGCTTCCCCTCCATTTTTAACATTATTTGATAAATACCATGCATCTCAGCATCTTAATATATTGTGTAAGTATGACATTTTTATATTCAACCTGCATGTAGAACATGATGGTATTGATTTTTTGCGTGATAAGTGCACTTTTATTCTTTCAATGTCTTTGTTGAAACAAAATAAAAGATATGAAATTGTGTTAAACATCGTAAGGCTTATGAATATTAAATGCTCAAAACTCCATTCATAATTGAGTATCTGAATATAAGAAAGACCCAAGTCCATGGGAGACCATTTGTGACCCGCGACAACGGTTTCAGGCAAAAGTCGCAAAAGCAAATTCCCTCCTAGGCGGGGTACAAACATTCTGACCATTATTTTTGTCGATTTTGGGTTTTTGCAGAATTTGAATCTTTGATATGTTTTCTACATATACACTAAATTTCACAGCATAACACTCACTTTTTCCTACCGAAAATGGAATTTTAAACACCCTATGTTGGAGCGCACTCGTCAGTTTCGATCTTCTTTCGAACGCCGCGCCACTATGCCCAGTGTTGCTACGGCGCGGCATCTCGCGTGCGATTGGATAGTGCGTCGCACACATTTACATAGTTCGGCTTTCAGAGATACGCCTCGCAGCGTGTCGGAAATGTTTTGTCCACGCTAATTACGCACGCATGCTCCATTGTTGTTGCTACAATAGATACCAGTACGCTCGGTCTGTAGTGTAAGCTCTTCGTTTGGCTTTCTATCCGAGCTTTTTTACCGCAATGTTTGACAACGGAATTAGTGAAACAAAAGTGAACAGCAACACTATATAGGCAGCACTAACTTAATGTGAAAATAGATACGATAGGGAACATGATTTAAGAGTATCAGAGTGGCAAATTGCCACACAAATCGTGCAACGTACGATCGGAAACTGACTTGTTGATACTGTGCGTGTACGTGTAGTAAAAATGACAGCAGGTTGACTCAAAAAGACAGCAGAAGAGAGAAAAGGAGTGGTCATAAATGACCAGTATTCAAATAATACACTGTCGTAAACGTCAAAATTGCACCAAACTAAGTAAAGTCGTGTTTGTTTGTTTGCTTGCTTGCTTGTTTACTGCACAACGCAACACATGTACAGCTTTAAAAAAAAAAGAAAAAGAGAGACTACAGAAGGCATGACCCTTTTCATCCTTCTGCCTTCGAAAGGGTCCCCATGATGAAATTTACAAGACAAATCAGGCACTATAAAAACGTGATTTGTAAAGATGTGGAAACGAATGTGCTACCCGCTCCCGTAACGTATACACGAGGGCATAGCGTGTGGATGCCATTGAGTAATACGTGCACCATGCACACCTAACCAGCAGCTTGTAGTTATCGTATCCGCCATCTTGAAAGACGTACTGGTAAACAAACCCGAGCGAAACGCATTGTGCATTCGGCTCCATACGCCGAGTTCCGAGGAAGGTGCCCGGGAAATTTGACTCTCTCAGTGAGCCAATCAGAAGCCGCTGTGGTTGCTAGAGGCGGAGCTTAATCTCGATTGGCATCATTGTACAGATGGGTGATTCTCACCTCGCATCGCCGCCTGGCATTGTCTTCGAGCATGAGGGGAATCTTCAAAGCCCGTTTTCTCGCAATTTTGTCAGGCTAACAAATTAAAAAGTGCATTATATTTCGCTTCATATGTCCACTCACAGTACCGGAGAAGACAAGTGTTTTATATCAATGTAAAGCTTAGGAAATGGGCAATTTGATTCAATTAAAAAAGGAATTTTCAAAATTTCCGACTTTTGCCTGAAACCGTTGTCGCCGGTCACATTTCGAGTAAACTTCAAAAAACTTCATATCTTTTTTATTTGTCCAATAATATTCTATTCAACTGTGATGGGAAGGTAACATTGTATATACAAATTAGAACATATTATACTATTATGACAATTAACATTTACATTATTGTGGAGAGGCCATTTTGTGTGATTCACTTGGGTCGTTATTTGAATCATATAGGGCTCACACCCATAAATATTTCCCCGTAGGGATGTGTGTTAAAATCAAATTTCAAAAAATTCTGTAAAATAGCTGGGAGAAATGAGATGTTTCAGCTTCACTAACCTGGATAAGTGAGATATACCCTTTCATCCATCAAATTTTCAGGGTGGATTCTCCAGCGCAAATTCTGTCCAGGGGTCCGCAAAGCCAGACTATACGAGTTCTTGTCACTCAAAAAATCACCTATTTTCCGTACACGTACCCAATGAAATATAGTCCCCTCAAATTCCATCAGAAAAGCTTTCCTCTTCCGACCAAAATGCAGTTTGTAGAGGAATTCATACTCAATATCTACAGCTATTCAGTTTTATTTGCCAAACTACATAATTGATTTTTAATTAATTTTTTCTTCATTTATTTTGGTATCTTTGGTACGAATTTGTGAAGGGGTATGGGATATTCCATTGTATTTACGGGTGTGAGCCCTATACATGATATTCTGCTATAGAGATGAGAGAAGGATGAGAGAGGGTGCTATGATATGAATGTAAGAATGACCCAAGTCTTTCATTCTTACATTCATACTCATTCATTTCAGGTACTTCCGGGGGTAATTAGGATTTATCAAATATACACAAGA
Source organism: Diadema setosum (assembly GCF_964275005.1). Taxonomy (NCBI): domain Eukaryota; kingdom Metazoa; phylum Echinodermata; class Echinoidea; order Diadematoida; family Diadematidae; genus Diadema; species Diadema setosum. The sequence goes on along the minus strand of NC_092700.1, from coordinate 5,793,260 downwards.
TTAGTCCATGCATAAGCTACAATTTGCTATGTCAAACTGAATTTGGCCAAAAATTGGACTTGGGTCGTTCTTATATTCAGATCTTCAATTCCTAGCAAGAATCCTAATCTATTTGCTAAATTATGACTTTTGCATTACAAAAGAATAATTTTTTTGTTCAGAACATTCTTCAGATATATGATCAGCACTAAATGTTAATAAACGATGTAGCTGCATGTCAGAAAAAAAAAACAACAAACAAACAAACAGCAAACTGGTTTTCTATTTCCACATATATTTTTGCTATACATCTTATACAGGAGAATAAGAGTGGTGACCATTTTGAATTTTAGAATTTAAAAGAATGAAAATACATGTAGGCCGTCTTATATTGTAAGTGGCACCCAATATATTTCTATTGCACACGCAACACATTATAACAGCGTAGGTACGGGACTGGAAATACAATAAATTTGTTTTATACTTCCATGCATATTTTTTGCCATTCATATTGTACATGAGCATAGGAATGGCGGCCATTTTGAATTGAAAATGAGCTTTAGATACTAAATGAACCCTATGCAATGGAAATTCTCTTGCAAATGCAGATGGAGTAACTCTAGGGACATAGAGTGTAACTGTACAAAGTTTAGTGGAATAATTGGTCATAGAATGCATACTATTGTGATTTATCACGGCCAAATTAGCATATTTGGCGGCCATTTTGCATTTTGCATTTTGCCGAAAATGCTCAAGGTTTCGCGAGTGGCATCAATCAGATTTGGAATCAGCACCCGAATTGACAAAAAAAAACATTAAAAAACATTGTATACATAAAAAAGAAACAATTTTAGGTGCCGTCTAACCTGGACTAAAGAGGCATTTTAGTGCGCGTTGCAAAGTGTCTCTTTTGTGATATCTTGATCAGTGGATTTAGTTACGAAGTTAATTTTCACAAAGAGACATTTCAGCGCGCGTTGCAAAGTGTCTCTTTTGTGATATCTGAATCCGCGGATTTAGCTAAATGTCGTTTCATGTGTACGTCATAATTACGTAACCATTGAAATATGAGTCTCCAAATTTAGCAGGAATGTAAAGGGTCTCGAGGAGTATCGAAAAATGTGAAAATCTCGAAAACGTGAAATCCAACCATTTTTCACTAAAATGCCAGTTCGTGGTGACAGCGACGATATGTACAACTGTACCGTCGAACAATAGAATTATTGATCAGGCGCAGGGTATGAATAGAGCGTGCACTGATGTGCCCAGAAACTCTATCGTTATACACTAAAAGATACACTTTGTACACCTACAATGTACAACAAAAAAAAAAGAAAAAAAAAAAGAGACAATGCCAACTCTTGTTCAAAGTTACATCATAGAATACAGATTTTAGTATTATGCTTACAATTCATTTGTAAATTGTATTGATATGCAACATTACATTTCCATCTGTCTATGATTGCTCCACTAACCAATTACCAAAATTGTACAAGTTATAACCTTAAATGCATAAAAATAAAAAGATCAAGCTGGCTGTAAAAATGGATTTAAAGTTATCCGTACATGTAGCTGGTATCTGAAAAGATCTAATGTAAGGCTTAGAACTTAACAAAAACTACTGTCCACGATTATTTGCCACATCTGGTTTGTCTAGTTTGCCAATGAAGCTTTCTTCAAATGGATAGCAAGTGTTTAGTCTATTACATAATACAGTTGAACCTCTCGTATCCGGACAAGTCGGGACCGGGGCTCATCCGGATAAGGGATTTGGCCGGATACGGGAGACTCAATGCTTTATACATTGTACATGTACATATACATACACATGTACTGATGTAGCCCATTGTAGTACAATGTACCACATTTAGTAATGTGTATACCGCAACCTTTTCATTGTTTACACTCAGTAACAGACCCCAAAATAAAGGTTCGTGTTTGCAAGAATGAAATCATTTTCTTTTATAAATTCTTGGAATGATTTACCTAAATAATTGTTAAGAAATGTATCAAGTATATGTAATTCATGTGTGTTTGTGTAGGAGTTCTCAAAGAGTTGGGAATCCCCCTTTCCTCCCGTAATTCTTAAAAAAAAGATAGAAAAATCACGGCGAGATTGCGTCCGGATAATAGAGAGATCCGGATAAAGGGAGGCCGGATAATAGAGGTTCAACTGTACATGTAACCAATTTTAAGCAAGGTCATGTAAGGTTATTTAGGAGACCACACTGTCTTTATGCTCCCCCAGTTTACTCAAGTCACACACAAAAATATTTGCTGTCATTAGTGTAGAAATATATCTGTATTTCATGATTTTTTCATTGTTACTCATGTTACATCCTTGTTACTCACATTACATTGTTACTCACGTTACAATTTTGAACTGCTGTCATTATGATACAATTGCATGTACACAACTCTTTCACCATTTTTCATATTAGGTAGAGGCAGTATGAAGAGAATTTCCATTGGCACATTTTAAATCCAAGGGAATATTAAGATATGAAACTATTTCAGTATTTTCGTTACTCACGTTACATTAGTTTGAGCAGTATGCTTTCTACCAATTCATGGGAATATGGATCATTTTTTTCCATGCTGACAACTAACTGATACCCAATAATCATACAAATCAACAAATCAATTACTTGTACCGTTCTTTTATATTCTATGGACTCAACTCAAACATTCATGTGCATTTCTAGTGTAATTCTCAATAAGAATATAAGTTAACTTTAAATTGTAATATCTGCAGTGCCATTCTGGAGGTACATACAGTGTATCTGTGTAAAAAAATGGCTGTTCCACATGCCCAAAAGTATACTGAACAAAATGAAATACTGTACCTTTGTGGGTGGCAAGTTTCAACATAATTTATTTTTTCACCCCATGACACCAATCTCATGGAATTGCCCCAATGATGATAATTGATATGATTTATATAGCGCCAAATCCACTCTGCAGAGTGCTCTAGGTGCGGTAGGAAGAGAAGCACACTGTTCTGAACATGAGACGTGCATAAATATAGCTTTAAAGACCCACAATTAAGACTTCAAATGTACATCAATGTTGTCTTTGTAGCAACTAATCCACAAGATTAGAGGAAGTGAAACAAAAAAAAAAAAGCTGGTTTCCTGCAGACTGTTGCTTTACATAAATCTCAAGTACATTTTTACTCAGAAGCATGTACAACTGTACAATGTACGTGTACTATTACAATGTACTTGTACATGTATGCAGGATTCGACACAAACTTGAATGTGTAGTGGCCCTTTCTGGCCACTGAAACCTTCAAATAAATACATATTATGTGACATATTCATGACCCCCCCCCCCAATAAAAAAAAACAAAACAACAACAACAACAACAACAACAAACAAACAAATACAAAACAAAACAAAACAAAGCAAAACAAAACAAAACAAACAAACAAAGAAAACCAAACAACCCCCCAAAAAACACACACAAACAAAAACAAAACACAAACAAACAAAAACAAAACACACCCCAAAAAAAAAAAACAGATTGATTTACATTTGTAACTTGACCCAAAATGAATGAAAGCATTTCAGAAAAACAATACATTTTGCGTCAACGTTACCTTCAAGGCCACCAAAGGGTAAATTTGGTGGCCCAAAACCAATTTCCAGTGGCCCTGGGTCACGAGGACGCTGGTCATGTTGAGGCCTGGTATGGATGCAGGAACAAGAACAACAACTCAGTAAAGATTGAGGACAATGCCCTTTGTACAAATTAATAGTTATTGTAATCGTTTTGAAAGGGGAATATCAAGCGATTTTGGTAAATTATCATATTTACATTTTAGATTGTAAATTGTATGAAATGAGGTACTTATATTTTGTGCTTTCTTGTAATTTTCAATGTTCAGTTTAATGTACACTGTGTACAGTACAGAGCCTGTAAAAGTGCTTTGACCTCTCAGTTGTTTTGCATGAACTGACCTGATTATTATTTTTTTTTTTTTAATGCTCCACACACATTGTTTTTTAGATTCAATGAAGTCATAATTATCAAACGATTGTGGTGGGTTTTAGGAGAGTGAACACACATAATATAGTGGCTTACATTGTACTATCAAGTAGAACACAGGGATTTTTATTTTTTAGGCAAATCGGAATATCTGTATACATTTTTATAGATCTGGTGGAGCTGTAGCTGGATGGACAGACTATAACATTTATCACTGCTGAATAATTTGTCAATGTTAAAAAAGGAAAGAAAAAGAAAAGAAATTATATAAAAAAAATTCAGCATTATGGGTATACAATGTAATACAATGTAATACATGTACATGTACATTGTACTTTCCAGCATTTGGCTTTGTTGAAACTATGTCAATGAACGACTAAGAGGAAATGTGTAATTTTCATTTTTTTTTTTTTTTTATTTCTTCATTTAGAATTCTCTGTAATATTTTCTTTGCATCAATTGTTCTGCAATGATGCCAGTGCTGGAACTTTAAAATTCATACCATTAGAATCTCACAGATTTTCTATTTTTCCTCAAAATTCACTTTAATACATCACAATGTATGGATACAACGTACAATGTGTGTATGTTCTACAGTTGTACTCTGATATTGCTACGCTCACTCAAACTACACATGTGTACCCAGGTATTGTTCATTGACCATCCAGGCACATGGTGAGTTGGTGCAGTAAACTGATATTACAATGTACCAACACTGTGACATTAACTCAGTGTACAACGTACAAACATAGAATTGCAGACATCTGAGCCAAGTTTTTATTTTCAATTATCTCTTATCCATTCTCACTTTCCCCTCGGGGTGTGGTTTTATGTAGTCGAGACATAATGATGAAATGGAGCAGTTTTTATGCCTCCGCCACGAAGTGGTGCCGGAGGCATTATGTTTTCGGGTTGTCTGTACGTCCGTCCGCTTTCGTTTACGCGATAACTTGAGTAATATTTACTGGAATTTTACCAAACTTGGTCCAAGTATGAAGTATGATGGGGCAATTATTTGATTAGATTTTGGGTGAAATCGGCTAAAGGTCAAAGGTCAAAGGTCAAGGTCAAATCATGAAATTGTATCCGTTTACGCGATTTACAAGACTGGATGGAGCAAATTTCACCAAACTTTGTTGGAGGATGATGTATGATGGGACAATTACTTGATTAGTTTTTCAGTGAAATCGGACAGAGGTCAAAGGTCAAAGATCAAGGTCAAATCCTAAAATTTATCTGTTTACGTGATAACTCAAAACTGGATGAAGCAGCTTTCACCAAACTTGGTCCAAGGATGATGTATGATCTGACAATTACATTGTAGTTGAGTAGATTTTAGTGACATTGGCAAGAGGTCAAAGGTCAAAAGGTCAAGGTCAAATGCTACAAATGTTGCAATTTCCCCCCATATCTATGCAATGCCCGAAGGTATTTTCTTGAAACTTGGTGTGGACATGTACACAGTATTTGTACTACTGCGTAAAGATTCTCCATGAGAGAGAGTTTCATGTCATAAGGTCAAAGGTCAAACGGTCAAAGGTTAGGTGAAAATGTTGCAATCATCACTTTTCTTGCAAATGGTTCAATGTATCTTCGTGGAATTTGGTACATATGCATGTACTGTCTGGCAGGGATTATCTAGGGAATTTACCCTAGGGGTCATGGGTCAATAGTCAGGGGTCAAAGGTCAAGGTCAACTCCTCAAAATTTTACTATTTCCCTCATATACTACACATGTAGTACATGCAATGCTTGTATTATTAGTTTCAAAACTTAATACATGCATTACCTAATGGAGATTCTCCGGGAAATTTCCAGCCAGAAGGTCAAAGGTTAAAGGTCAAAGGCCAGGTTTCAATGCCCCCCCCCCCCCCCAAAAAAAAAAAAAAAAAAAATCGATTTTGTACCATCATCACACTCTTTCTTCATACCTTGGAAATTACTCAATGCATAAACTTCCCCAAAATTCCCCAAATATGTGTACCTGCACTCTTAGAAAATTATAGCAAACCCAGTTCAAGACATTTCTGACAAACATGTCATTTCAATATTTGGCAGTTATTTGAAACTGTCATGGATCACACATTGTGAAGACATTGTACTATACGCCTATTGGGAGAATCATGCATTATGGCGGAGGCATCAGTCGCCATAGCGACATTTCTAGTTTACATTTGTGCTGTACACTGTCTATTCAATCTACAATTGTACATGGTGGGTTTTGTTTATATTTAACATGTACAAGTATACAGTACCCTGGTACATTTTTGTACTCTTGTAAATGCACTTGTAATGTAAACTTGTGCAGAGTAACAAAAGTGTTACAGATTTGTAAGTTTACAAATCTGACCAAACAGACATACCTACGTACAATGTACGCATAGTACAATGTACATACATTTATTGAGATATTCATTGTGTCGTGTGTACTGACTAGGCTGAATAATACACTGTGCATGTAAGGTTCGAATTTACATGTATTTAATAAAAAAACAAACAAACAAAAAGACTCTCAAGCACATCACATGTACATTTGTACATTGTCATTGTAGCATTTGAGAGACTTTTGTGTTGATAGACTTGGAAGTATCTCTATGCATGCTATACAATGTACTTGTACGTGTGCATACGTTACACTGCATGATTTATTTCAACATTATCGAATACAATGTACCGTTGTACACTGTATGCTTGAATGGTATAAAATCCAGAATGGAACATTTCCCCTTTTTAAAGAATAATGTAGCATTTCTTTCAGTCCCAGTGTATCCTTAGCTTCATAATCTGTAAATTTGCAATATCAATGTGACTCTGGAAGGTAACTAGGAAATGCAAAGCCAGATTGATAGTGTTTTAAAATGAAAATGTGTAAAAATCATGAATTCCAAACAATATTGAAATTGGCTTTGATGGAAATAACAAATGAAAGGAAAAAATCAATGGTTTCATTATTGAATTTGACTGAAGCTATTATTCCACACTACATTGTATTTGCAATTAAATGAGTTGAGGATTTCTTGCTTTTCGAGTCTACCCTGTACCTTTGACACCGTTTATACCATTTACACACATTTTTTTTTTTTCAAAAAAACCCCACGAATTCTCAGACAATAAATCAAAAAGAATGTCTTTTGTCCTTTCCATCCTTTTATTTTTTGTTGCATAGCAAAATCAAATGGGGCTAAGATGACTTCTTTTTGAAGGAAAGGGTTTCACTAGATCCTGGATGACTAGCGTAGAATACAGAGAAGGCCAGTTGTAACAAAACTGTGTGAGAAGGGATCTGTCTACAAAACAGTGAATTTGGCAGTCCAGATTTTCTATTGATCTTCAATACTGTATTTACATTGTTGCTGGACTCTTAAGATAAAGTGCATTGTTGCTTGTGTACACGTACAAGAGGTACTGTTTAGTGGACATAGCCACCTCATTAGACTGGGGTTTCCCTGTAGTGTTAGGCATAAACTAGTTGAGGATGTTTTCATTTCACTTGCGGCCACCTGTCTATAACAGTTGTCCACCCCACACGGACCCACAACTAGCAAATTAGCGAGTGATGCTAGCCCATTTTGTGACTCACAACAGTCAGTAGATTGGCTGTTGAGCAGACACATTGGACTGAATTCACAAAGGTGGTACCCATACAATTGAAACCATGGTTTAAGCCATGGACAAAGACCGTAGTTTTGTATGGGGCACCAAGTGTTGCATGGCCTACATGTATTTCATTACGAAATCAGTTATTTTTCATTTCGTCAACGAAATGGTTGATTTTGTGGACAAAATGACAGGTTTCGTAACGAAATAGGCCATGCGACACCTGGCACCCTGTACAAAACTATGGTCTTTGTCCATGGTTTAAGCCATGGTTTTAATTGTGCCACCTTCGTGAATTCGGACCAATGTGCCATGCCTTTAAAGCATCCTAATGTAGTGAACAAAGCTGAACTAAACTCTATGCAGTCATTTTACTGTAAAAATACACAAAATATGATTGCAATACATACATGTAGATGTACACATACATACAACTGTATGTGTACACTGTACTCTGACAGTTATGAGTCACAGCAGGGATAAAATCTATTTCTATTTCTCAGAAGAGCTACTTGTACAGTGTAATATTTCACTTTGATTCTAGTTCTGTGGTTTGTGACAATCCCCCTGCTTTGGAAGTGCTCAAAACAAGAGCCTTTCCTTTTCCCTTTCCTATTTTTTTTTTTCAGGACTTCTTGTCCTTTAAAGAGAAACATGCACACTGTAATAGTGTATCTGTCAGGCAGATCATCTGATATCCTTCCTTACATGTATATGTGGTAATGGTAGTTTTTATTCAGGAGTGAGTGCACATAGATGGAGTATTCATTGCATAATGAAGAAATGATACACACTGTATGTAGTACCAATGTGGAAATACCACAGCACAATACAATTCAATGTAACAAACTATTTGTGTGTTATTTTCATACCGTAATCAGACCCGAGAACCACTTTATTGGGACAAATGTTGGGAAACACATTCAAAGTCAATACTACAACTAGTGCAGAAAGATTGGTGTTAGGTTTAACACCATGGGTGTAGAATCTGTGTCAATAGAGGACCACACAGACACGTGTAGAAAGTACTAGTACATTGTACGTATATATGTACATTGTATGTTGTGATGGTGTTGAGAGGTGCAGTGTTAATTTGACATTGTAGCTGGTGATATTTTTGACTCTGTGCCGGTGTCAATTCAATGTACATGGTGTTGATATGATATTGCAGATATGTTAATGTCAATAGTACATAACACCCAATCAGTGTCCATGACGAGACCACACCAACCTGGTGTACTGGTCAGTTTCCAGTAAGGGACGTTTTTTAAGTTCTCAGTTCCTGGGTGAGAGAGAAAGAAAGACAGAATGGGGTGCATTGTACATGCAGACTGATTTCATCATCAATAGATTATCATAAGATTTGACTTTGTTCTGTAAAAATTATGTCCACAAAATTATGAACACAATGGACAGAACTTGGAGGGAAGGGATTCCTGACATGCTCTTCAAAACTTCTGATTTCTCTTTGACCACTGGTCAAAGCAAATCAGATGGGTTTTTCTGTAAGATGTGGGTAATAAGTTATAGTTTCATACCCTAAAATTGTATTTTGGATTGATTCAAGATTTTCAAAGTTATCGTTGCAGTGAGTCCCGTTGTATTTTGTATTTTTTTTTTTTTACCCGAATCCTGCAGAGGCATTATGGAGGGATCTCAAATGGCAGCCTACAGTCCTGTCACCACGACGATAACAGCTGACGGGGAGAATGGAGTAGCTCAGGATGGAGTTCGTCATAAAGGGGGTGCAGGAGCAGCCAATCGCAGAACGCTCATCGTGGTTGCCATAGTAGTTCTTGTCATCCTCACCATCATCATCATTGCTGTCGCGGTCGCCGTCACAAAGCGCTCAGCAGAATCATCATGTAAGATTGTGTTTTCAGTATTCCCTATGTTACTACATTCTATAAGTACTGTATACGCCAAATATTTTGCGAGGTTTTTCTTTTCTGTATTTCGTGCGTCAGGTGCTATTAGTGATAAAAGACACATGATAATAATGACTCTGATTCAAATTTTTATGTGATGCACACATAAACTACATTTCTCCGTTTAGTACAGTACTCCACAATCGTAAATTTAACCACTCGCAAAATCGTCGGAAAGTACCAATTTGCGAAAATGTACACTTGCTAATGGCGTATACAGTACCCAATTATGGATTTCTTTGACCAGTCAACATATGGTACCCTACAAAACGTGATGATAACGCGGAAATGTACGAATTTCGGCTCACTCACTCGTACTAATTTAGAGTATTTTGTCAAGTCCTCAGTTTGTTAGTATATATGTAAATCGTTATCTATAAGGCCGTCACTATATCTTGATTAGAATTGTAAGATTAAATAACTAAAAGATGACAAGCATTCCATGTTTTGAAAGCTAAAATACAAAAATTTTCAGCTTGCTCGCTACACTCGCTCGCAAAAATTTTTATCAAAATCAATTGCATTTTAATAAATCACCCTCAAAAGACCCCTTTTAAGTGCTTGAAAAGCATATCATGTGGACTTTTTTTTTTTTTTTAAAGTCCCTACCAGGATGGGATTGGGGTTGAACACTTTTTCAGAAATAAGGGGCGCAATTTTTGGGCTTGCCCGGGCGGCATTTTCCCTAGATACGCCACTTGTTAGGTCCCATCCGAGGGACACATACATTGTACAGCATGTACAATTATCCTATCAGTGAACTTGATAAAATGACATCATGGGAATAATGGTCTCAATATATTGAACTCAAAATTACACGGCCATTTTATTACCAGACTTGTATGCATTTTCCAGCAGAAAAGTCCAGTTGGAACTTGATGCAATAGGTTGATTTGATGTAATTTGGACTACTGAAAGGGTCAAAGGTCACAAGGGAAGCTAGATGATCTGTACCTGGTTATTTTGGCATTGCATCACAATTGTTTGGGTACAAGAGTACATGTATTGTTGACCACACAATGTAGTCAAATTGCTTTAGATTTTTCTTGTTTGTTTGTTTGTTTGTTTATGGTAAAGTTTGGAGCTTCTTTCTTTTTCTTAGCCCCTGCAGTTACGCTAAACACCACTATGGCTACACCTACGTCCATGAAAGGAACTACACGTATGACAACAAAAATGGTAAGTTGAATAAAAAAGAAGAATTATGACAGACAGGACTTACAGGACAAGTCCGCCTTCATAGACATATTTGTGGATTGAGTGAATGCAGCGACATTTATAATAGAACGCATCAGTGAGGATTCGAGGAAAATCGGGCAATCCATTCTAACGTCATGAATTTATGAAGTTTTTGCTCAGTTATTGCTGGATAAGAAGACTACTACAGCATGTGATGTCACATGTGTACAAAACGATATAAAGAAAATATAATAAGATTCAAGATATTTTCGTTTTCTCCTACTGTATGATAAAAGAACACTTGATTTGCCTCCGTCAGACTGCAGGGAGAATAATATTACACTTATTATGTTGGTGACATATTGAGGAAATGTGTACTTTCAGAGAAAACACATTAAATTTTGTGAAATTCTCTTTACTTTTCTTGTATCATTCTACCCATGTGACATCAAACACTGCTGTAGTCTTCTCATCCAGCAGTGACTGGGCATATACTTTAAAATTCATAACTTTTGAATGGATTGTCCGATTTTCCCTAAATTTCTCTGATGTGTTCCACCCTGTGACATTCACTCAATCCACATGACATAAAACACCTCAACTGCCACTTCTTCTCTACAAACCGATATTGATAAAGCGCAATCAATAACAAACTGTACGTTGAGGGTGTTCATTTCTGTCATGCATCTGTCACCCTTGGAGGTAGTGGAGGCATTATTATTGTAGGAGGGGTTGTCTGTCAATCTATTCATCCCACATCTCATAATCACGTTATCAGGAAAAGAAAAATGGTGTCCAATGCACTGTTTTGGTACCATGCCCAGGTATTGCAAAACTGTATGTAACAAGTGTCTGTGTGTGGTAATCACATTTTGTATAAAGTCCATCGAGGCGAAAGTTCATTGAACTCTTTGTGATTTTTTTTTTTTTTACTTTATACTTTGTTTTATAGGAATGTTGTGAATTGTAGAGGTAATTGATATAAACTATTTCAAATGAAATGGTAGTGGTGGAAGATCCCATTAAAGAATAAATATTCCAGTCTGTAATTCAAGAAAGAAAGATCAATGTTGATCTAGGACATATAAACTTATGTGCAGGGTAGAAATGAATCAAAGATTGCCTGCACGAACATGGTAGGGATGAAGAGTCAAGGTCAAAATTAATAGAACTCTTCTTGAAAAGGTCATTCTCAAGCACATTCTCACAACTGTAGCTAGGAATGTTCAGTGCAAAGTGTTGTAAGAAGCTACAGGTATTTGTACTGTATACGCCATACAGTATATAGGCCTACAACTGTACTGTATGGCGAGTCTAAATTTTCTCAAATTGAGACTTCCTGACAAGTTTGCGAGAGGTTAAAGTCGCAATTGTGGAGTCCTACATGTATACTGAACGGAGAAATGTATGTATACAATACATTGCATTCATGTCAGGATCAGATTCAATATTTTCCCATGTTTTTAATTTTGCGAATATCAGCTGACTCACAAAATTCGCGGAAATAAAAACCTCACGAAATATTCACCGTATACAGTAATCGCTAGTGAAGGTCAAAAGATACCAATATGAATTTTAAAAACTCACAATTACATTGCATATCTATATTTTTATCGTGTGTATGTACACACCTGCATAGCCAAGGGGGCGGTCACTCCCCCCCCCCCCCCCAAGATTTAGAAGGCGACATAAGAAAATAAATGAATAAAAAAGATAAGAAAAGTCAAGTTTGTGAATGTTCTCAGTCATCCAGGTAAATAATCTCATGAACTATATCAGTAAATTTAGTCAACTGGACTTACCTGTAGCTTGGAGTAGCGACGTTCCGAAAGTTCCTGACCCTGTTACGGGTCAACAACCAATTGCTGCCAAAGATCAGTCATCCTGATGAAACGTGCCGGAGAGGATGTGAAGTGTCGCTACTCTAAATTACAAGTTAGTCCAGTTGTCTAGATTTACTATAAATATAGTTTATACTTTAGGAAAGTAAAGTTGTTGGTAATATGCATGTGAAGCAGCTCCCTTCAACCTATTCTAAAGTAATTGTCCAAATATTTCACCCAAAGTATGCACCAGATCATTGAATTTCAATTTGCAAAATCCAAAATCTCTCTTGCTTGGGAGGGGGATACCCCCTTCCACACCCTCCCCCTCTTTGCCCCTTTCCCTACCTTTAGTACACTTTTCCGATTGACATATAGAATTCTGAATAATTCGAAGTTCCCTCATGTGCAATTGGGGAATATACCCTTTTCTTGCTCAGTTCTCTCTTCCCACCTCCCTGCTCAGTTCACTTTCATATCAGATTTAGTACAATTTTTAGACATTTTCCCTAATATTTCATCAAATATGCGTATACCCCATACATTGTAATAATAATGATAATAATGATAATACAGGGTACTTATAATGTGCCAATTCTATGTAACTAATGTGCTCAAGGCGTACTATTTCAATTTCAATTTCAAAAATACAGAAGCTCCCTCATATGGGAAGGGTGGGAATAGCCCTCTCCCAAGCCTTCCACCTCCTTGCCCCCCCCCCCCCCCCCAAGCATAGACTATGGCTACACTTTGAAGATTGAGAATTTTCCAAATACAATGTATGCCACAAAATGTGTGCACCAGATCGTTTTTATAACTGCAATCACTTCAAAATCTCCCACGTGTGGGAGAGGGAATAGGACTTACCCTCTCCAACATCCATGTACTTTGTCTCCATCCATAGACTTGCTACACTTCTCTGATTGACAATTTCCAGATATTCCAACAAAAATGTGTGCCAGATCATTCAATTTCAGTTTTAAAAGTGAAAAATCTCCTGCAAATACATTGTATGGGGGGGTTATCTCCCACCCTTCCATTGCTTGGTCCCCTCTATAGACCTAATATTACACTTTAGGGAATGACAATTTCCTATTAAATTTTCAATTTATAAAAGTGTGCATCATATTGCTTTATTTTGATTCTAAAATTGCAAAAGCTCTGTCAAGTGTGTGTGTGTGTGTGGGGGGGGGGGGGGGGGGGAGTATCACCCTCCCCCTCTACCTCATAAGACCTTTTGTACAGTGATGATGCACATAAGTGGAATAAGCCCTGAGATTCCATGATTTAGCTATCATCTGAATACGTCCAATTTATGTTCCTTACTATTTTTTGGTGGAAAAAAAAAATTCTTTCTTCCACAGTTTGCACTACATTCTGTAGATTGCTGAATATCGGGTCTAAAAATGTGAACACACCCTCATGTGGGAAGAGGAATACCCCCCTCCTACCCCTTCCTTTTTCTATTTGACTGCTTTAAACAGACAGTGTTCGTGATATTCATTGTAAGAATAAATGCAAGAAATTCAGTTAAATGATATCCTTCTTTTTTTTTTTTGTAAATTGTTGTATAATAATCTACATCAAAATACTGTTTTGTTACTTAAACCAGTGGGACTGTTTCCAGATGATAAAATATGCTAAAACATGCATCAAATTGCACCATCTACAACATCAAAATGCAAAAAGTTATTACTGCGGGGGAGGGGACACCCCCCGACCCCCACCGAGAGAAAAGCCATGTTTATCCCCTGTCTGTAGTAGCCATCTGTCTATAGCAGCCACATGACATTTTTCGTCTCCCTCGGGTGGCCGCTATAGACAGGTTTGACTGTACTTTGTTTTAATTATGTGTCATGGTCTAATACCTCATGCACCTCATTCATCATTTTTCCTCCCTTGGGTGTGTCCTCTCTGATACCAGACCACCACACCCACACCCATGACTACAACCCTCGGACCCCCTGGGCACTTCACGGGTAGAATTGTGCTGGATCAGACGTACCAGAATGCCTATGATGATAATCTATCCCCAGAATATACGGACCTCATGAATGGATTCATTGCGGCGGTAAGTTGTGCCCTCCACTGTGCTATTTTTTCTTTTCTCTCTCTCTCTCTCTGTTCCCAATACCTACAAGTTTGGATAATAGTTACAGGAATTCCCAAATATCCTCTTCTCCCTTTTTTGTAATGAATGATAGATTCACTTTAAAGGACAAGTTCACCTTCATAGACATGTGAGTTGAGTGAATGCAGCCATATTAGTAGAACACATCAATGAGAGTTTGAGGAAAATAGGACAATCCGTTCAAAAGTTATGATTTTTTGAAGTTTCTGCTCAGTTACGGCTGGTTGAGAAGACTACTATAGCTTGTAATGTCATAGGAGTACAACTTTATAAAGAAAGTATAAAGAAAATTCAAGATATTCTCACTTTTCTCACATAATAAAAGAACACTCGACTTCTCTCTTTCAGAAGTCAGGGGGAATAATATTACCCCTAACATAAGTCAGTAACAAGTCAAGGAAATGTGCACTTTATTCAAAAAGTCAAGTTTTGTGAAATTCTCTTTTTATTTTCCTTATATCGTTGTACGCATGTGACATCATACACTGTAGTAGTCTTCTCCTCCAGCAGTGATTGCACAGATATTTTAAAAATTCATAACTTTTGAACCGATTGTCGGATTTTCCCCAAACTTTCACTGATGTGTTCTACTTGCATTGTTGCCTTCACTCAATCCACATGTATATAAAGGTGAACTTGTCCTTTAAAAGGGAATACAAGACTTGTTAAAACATTTTATTTTTGTCTGAAAAAATAGTATACCATTCAAGCTCAACAGTTAAAGGGAACCAAAACCCAAAAGAAATGTGTGTTGAGTGAAAGCAGCAACATTAGCAGAGAATTTCATTGAAAGTTTGAGGAAAATCAGACAATCAATGCAAAAGTTATGAATTTTTGAAGTTTTGGTGTTGAAACCGCTGGATGAGGAGACTACTAGAGGTTATGACGTTGTGTGTGGACATCAATATAAAAAAAAAAAATAGTAAAGAGAATTCAACAGGCATTCAATTTGCTAGCATAATACGAGTACAAATGACTAAACCGCTTTCAGAAAGCAGCAGGAATAATCACTACCCTTGAACTTTGTCAGTACAGTGCACTCCCAATATAACGAAATGCTCGGGACCGGCAGTTTTCTTTCGTTTTAACGAAATTTCGTTACAACCGAACAAATACAATATGTGACCCTGCACCTCAAAACAAACAAAAAGTCGCCAGACATGAATTTTTAGTTCAGACCATATTCTGAAAGAGCAGACTTTAAGCTTTAAAATGATGTATAACTCAAATCAAATGGACTCTCCTAACCTATCTAAATATTGGAAAGAAAGCACAAACTCAGGAAAAGTGTGAACTGAGAAAAGAGGCTCTGAAGTACAGTGTCTATTCAAGCGCTTAATCTTTACCAAACCATGCTGGCTGTGCGATGAATGGGACAAAAAACAGGAAGTAAACCACCAGAGTAACAACAACGAAGGGATTATCAGATTAAACTGAAATTAAGCATGCCTCATTAACACATTCTGTCCATAATTAATGCCAACTTTCAAAGCAGTAGCACTATCCTTTCAAAAGTTATTAGAGTTGAAAGTGAAGAGTGTGGACAAGGTTTTTCAGAAATGAAAAAGGGATTCTAAAGACACACCTAATCACATCATTCTACCAAAAATGTTCCAGATAAACTGCTAAAAACACACACTTTCCTGCCCGTTTTATGATACCAAATTTTAGCATAATGTAAAAGAAGACCCGCTCTTTCAGAAAATATGAAAAAGTCAAGTTCGGCTAGGTTGACTCTTTTCACTTTAGTCCTCACGCAAAATCAGTGTGTGCGACTTTATGTTCGTTTTGAGGTGCACGGTCATATATAACGAAAACAAACAAACCACGCATATATCATATAATGTTTGTTAAATACTCATCATACACTGGAAAGCTACAGTGAGGTGGGATGCTACCTTTTTAATTTTATTGAATATTACACTTAAAAGAGAACATATAATTTTTTTTTTGTATTGTCACATTGAAAGTGACAATGCGCTATCCCAACCATTCGTTTTTTAGCTCACCTGAGCCAAAGGCTCAAGTGAGCTATTGCGATCGCCCTTCGTCCGGCGTCCGTCGTGCGTCGTGTGTCGTCCGTCGTGCGTAAACTTTTTACATTTTCATCTTCTTCTTGAAAACTCCAAGACCGATTTTCATTAAACTTGGCAAGTAGCATCCCTAGGGCGTTAGGAACTCAATTTGTTAAAATGGGCACCATGCCCCACCCACGGGGCGGCCCAAACCCCCCAAAATTAAGGAATGTGTAAAAATCTTCTCTAGAACCACAAGTTAATACTATGAGTTAGTACGTTGATGACTGTAGTTTCAAGTTTGTTCATGGCAGAATCAGGGGTGCCCCCCTTGGGACCCAGGGGAGGGGGGTGGGGAGGGGTCCTAATGGGGCCTAAATTATACATTTTCATCTTCTTCTTGAGAACCCCATGACCAATTTTCACCAAACTTGGCAGGTAGCATCCCTAGGGGGTTAGGATCTCAATTTGTTAAAATGGGCACCATGCCCCACCCAGTGGCCCCAGGGGGGCCCAAACCCCCCAAAATGAAGGAATCTCTAAAATCGAACTCTAGAATCAGAAGTTATAGAGCTATTAAAGATAATACTATGAGTGAGTACATTAATGACTGTAGTTTCAAGTTTGTTCATAGCAAATCCAGGGGTGCCCCTCTTGGGGGCAGGGGGGGGGGGGGAGGGGGGTTGGGAAGGTCCAAATGGGGGCCTGAATTGTACATTTTCATCTTCTTCCTGAAAACCTCATGATGGATTTTCGTCAAACTTGGCAGGTAGCATCCCTAGGGGGTCAGGATCTAAATTTATCAAAATGGGCACCATGCCCCACCCAGAGGGCCCCAGGGGGCCCCAGTCCCCCTAAGTTAAGGAATCTTAAAAAAGTTTGGGCCCTGATTGTACATTTTCATCTTCTGATTGAGAATGCCTGGTCAAATTTTAGTAGAGCTGTGAATAATTTAGATTAGTGACTGCGTGAAAGGTGAACTTGCGATACTCAGGTGAGCGCTAGACCCGCGGGTCTCTTGTTTACAAAAGTTTGTTACTTCAAAGGCTCTGTATTCTGAAGTTTTGCCATTCCCGGGTTTCCGAAGGTTTGTTCATTTGAATCTTCGCTCTTCTGAAGATTCGTTATTCCGAAAGTTCATAATTTAGATATTATAAATATATTGTTCTTTTTTCCGAAGGTTCTTTGATCGGAAAATGAAATGATGTTCGTCATTTGAAGGTTTTTACATCATAAAATAAGAAAAGTTCACTTTCCTGAAGGTTCGTTGTTTGGAAGGTTTTTCAATCCAAACATGAAAATAAAAGGTTCGTTATTCCGAAGAAGGTTTGTTAATCACAAAAATGGGAAAGGTTAGTTATTTTGAAGTTTCGGTTATCTTTTAAAGACGATTATAAGGTTTGCATTTCCTAAGTTTTGTTATAGTGGAGTCACCTTTTTCACTTTTGGATTAACAAAACGTTTTTTTTTTAATGTTCCGATTAACGAACGTTTGGAATTCCTATATCACTCGGATTAACGAACTGTCGTTATAAGAACCCTATTTCATTGTCGGATTAACAAACCTTATGAACAACGAACCTGTGGTATAACGCCAACATGTTCGTAATAACAAACTCTATTAGGCCTACAATTGTACATTTCCGAACTAAACGGACATCGAGGTGTATCAGACCCTTTTTTTTTTCTTTTTCTTTTTTTTAGTAAGAGCCTTCGGAACAATAAAACCAACCTTATTCAATTTCAGATTATTATATTACAATAACGCAAGTTACGGTGCTAACACACAGTACAGATATAATTGAATCGTTCGCCCATAGATGCTGGAAATGCTTGTTCCGCTCTGCATTTACGAAAGCGATCCGCACTTCGTTATAACGGAGCACATTTCTTTTGTTTTTCTTTGTCGGTGGTGCTCGAAAAAGACTTCGTTATGTTGAAAATTTCGCTATAACCGTGTTCGTTATAAGCGACTTTTTTACCATAGACTTATGTGGCAATAATTTTGGGACCAGAAGTTTTACTTCGTTATAACGAAATTTCGTTATAACCGTGTTCGTTATAACGGGAGTGCACTGTATCAAGTTGATGCAATGTGAAATTTTAATTATAAAAGAATTTTTGTAGAATACTCTTTGTGTTTCCCTTATAAAGTGCTGTAATTGTTGTCCACACATGACGCCATGAATTCTAGTAGTCTCCTCATCCAGTGATTACAACACCAAATTCTATACAAATTAATAACTTCTGCGTCGATTGTCCAATTTTCCTTAACTTTCACTGATCAGTGTGTTCTACTAATGTTGAGCTGCTTTCACTCGATAAACATTGCACTTTGGATTTGGGTTTCCTTTAACAAATTTTTATTTTGATTCACGCCTTTGTTTTGCTGCATACAGATGGATCGGCACTTCAGCCAGCCTAGGTATCAACCCTTCTACTCAGGCACAGCAGTTGAATACTTTCTGTAAGTCATTCCATAGTTCATGTTTTATTGTCTTTGAAAAGGCAAAGAAATTACTTCTTAATGCAATGCAGAATCTAAAATGTGTATTGAAGTGTCAATTGATATTGTAAAGCACATACAAAATAGTGACAATTTATTAAAGTGAGACACACAAATGATATGGAATTATATTTGTTTAATAGTATAGAAATGATGCGCAGGACAAAGTGGATCAGTTAGAATTGGATGCGCGAGTTTAACTTTGGAAATGTTTCAACCCACGTGCGCAGCGAGTGGGTTTTAAACTGTTCCAAAGTTAAACAAGAGCGTCCAATTCCCACTGATCCACAGAATTGTCTCGTGCATTATTTGTGTTATAAAATGAGCCTGTAAATTCATGAAATATACAACCATTTTCCCCATCATGCTTCCAGTACATCTACAAGTATAGGTACTGGACTTGAACCATGCATTTGGATTTTACTGGACGCATGGCTCAGTGTGGATCAGTAAAAATCAATGCATGGCAATTGACCTATCAAGTTGCAGAGATTCTATGTATAAATATAAATAATTTATAATGCAAAATGAGAAATGTATTTAAAGGGATCGTATAGTTTTGGTTCAGACCTAATTTCAGGTTTCTAACATTTTTTTTTTAAGAGATAATGAGAAACCTCATGAAATATGAAAGAACATGTAATTCCATGAGGAATTCAACATTTATTTGATGAAAATCGGTTTTGAAATGGCTGGGATATCCCAAACAGAGCGATTCTAATAAAGTGTGGGACCCATACATTTTTTTATGATCGCTTTGTTTTACTGTAATTTTGGATGTTTCAGTCACACCAAACCCGATTTTTATCAAATAAACTTTGAATTCCTTGTAGTTATGTCATTAAGTGTTTTCTTGGTATCTTGCAAAAAGTTAAAAGCCCAATTCTCATCTTCACTAATACTGTACCATCCCTTTAATCCTATCCTGAGAAATTTTCAAGTAAAAGGTATTTGTAGTACATGTAGAAAAACCACCAAACTGAGCTAGTGTGTTTTTACATGTATACATGTACATCTGTTGCTTATCCGTTATTTTTTATTTTTTTTTAATCCAGCTGTAAAGTGCCAGAAATTTTTGAAGTAGAATACAATTTTGTTTGATGTTGTTCAATACTTCAACAAATATTCAACTTGTAAAAAGAGGACTGAACGTTAAAATAAAATTCAGGAATTTTGTCTCTATGGAAATTGAAGATCATACCTGTGGCAGGATATACATATTCATGTAGTATGAAAAGATGGATGCATTCCAGATAGCTGCCTGCTGAAGTTGATCAGCCCTAGTCCTTTGTTTATTTTGGTGTTTCTCTATTAAACTTCCAGGAGTAACACTTTGGATGGCACACGAAGTCCACCAGTTACCGAGGTGAACTTCAGGACGACTGTACATCACATCGGGAAGGGACTGCCGGAATCCCTGAACAATACCACACCCCTAATGCCATACACGATCCTCCGCACTCAGATCTCACCTGAACAGACTGGTGCCTAATGAGGGCGCTTGTTACCTTCTGAATGATATTGTGGGCTGGTGTTTGACGAAACACTGCAGAACACAGTTGTTTTTTTTCCTGTTTGTATGTATTCATACAAAACAGGATATGACTTTCTGAATATATCGAACGTGCCCCCATTCTCAACATAGTCATTAATGTTGTCATTATGGAAGCTGATGTTTTGTTTTTTTTCCCTTCTTCTCAAATCTTTGTTCATAGTAGGTATTTTCTTTCTGTCCTAAGGGTTCTCTGCCCCATGATTATCTATGTGTGATGGATACCAGTGGGTAACAGGTGTTCATATTGTTATTATCATATTGTGCTTTGCCTCTCCAACAGCAAGTTTGATTTTCACCCCTCTTTCTCAACCCCCGCCCCATCAGGCCCATAAGTTTGGGGATCAGGGACCCTCCTGTTTGCCAGCAGCCCCCCCTCCCCCCCCCCCCCCCCCCAGCAGAAAAAAAAATAAATGAAATGGAGAAATAAAAAGAAAAAAATGAAAGGGTAAATATACCATCTTTGTGAGCTGATTGTATTGGTACACCAGAAGATTTTGCTGAAACCTTTTTTTTTTGGGGGGGGGGGTTAGTTTTTTTGTGGCACAATAAACAGAAAAAATTGCACGGGAGAGCCTTTTTTATTTTGCTTGTCAGCCGATGAAACCTGGAAATGGCAAGAGAAACAACAAAATTTCATGGGGTAGCCTTCTTTTTTTCTTTGCTTGTCAGCTGATTAAACCCGGAAGTGGGAAGACACTGAACATAAACTTGAACCAAAAAGGTTCACTTTTTCCAATTCTAAACCCTCCCATAAAAATTCTAGTTATGGGCCTACCCTTCCCTCTCCTCCTTCCCCCAAATAAAAGAAATGAAAAAAAATGACTGCACGACATGAGATATGTGCAATATCGACATTTCATTTGATACGTATAAAATGACAATTTGTCAGATCATGTATGGCTTAATGAATAGAGGAACTTGCCATAGATTCTTTGATGTGATTTGAAATTATGAAGTTGATTTGTGAAGCTGTTGATATTGGGTGTGGAGTCAGAGTCTGTCTCCAATCACACTGGGTTGAGTCTTTAGGTACCTCATCTTCCCTCCCTCAACATTTAAGAGGCTGCTTCTCAGTGAGATGCTGAGAGATCAGTTCAGTCTTGGAAGAATATGGTGCTCAGAAAGTCCTGCAGTCAACAGAGTTTGACGGTAGCTTTTGTGTTTTTGTTAAAATTTCACAGTTTAAATAAGATTTGTTTTCTTTTATGTAGAAGACTTTTTTGTGTGTGTCTTTGGTTTGTTGTTGCTGTTTTTGTTACCTGGCATTGTTACAAGGAAGTTGCACTCTAGTGCGGTGTGCAAACATGGGCCAGAATACTCAAAGATTGTTTAAATCCGGTGTACAGATTATGTAAATGTTGATTGTGTAAATATGTGTGACACCATACAATGTTTACACATACACTCTGTACAGACGTCCAATGATACACACACGTATGTGGGGGGAACGCCTGTTTTGTGGCTGCTCTTGTCCATGGACTCGATTTACAGGCCATGTATTTGATTTAAATTAACTTTATGAATTTTGACCATGGTGTCTTGGTCTGAGGGAGTTATGAATGTACAGTGGACTCCTGTTATGACGTAGTCGTCGGGACCGGCAGTTTTCTTTTGTTTGATAGAAATTTTCGAATTTTCGAACGAACAACTAAACAGTGAAAAACATAGGGGTACAGTGTTGCGGCCTGAATGCTTATTTCGTTGTAACCGGGTTTTCATTATAATTGTTTCAATTATAATGGGAGTGCACTGTATGTGCAGTTTGTAGGAAGATTGATATCAGAAGGTTGCGATAGACTGATCTGTAGTGAGTAAGCCAGCCTTTTGGTTCTGACGTTGCTAGGATCTGTTGAGCCATACTTGATACAGTGCACTCCCGTTTATTACGACCTCCTTTCTAACAAAATTCTGGCTACAATGAAGTAAAAGTTCAGGCTCCAACCTTATATGCTCTACTTCTTTTTTAATTATTTATTTGGTCGTTTATAGCAAAATTTCAGTATAACAAAATAAAACTGTCTCGATAACATTAGTCAAGCACTCATTATTCTGGTTTTTGTTGTAGTGTCATTGTTCATGAGTGTTTTTGATTTCAAGTAATCGTTTGTAGTACAAAAAAAAAAAAAATGTAATGGTTGTAGAAGTAATAAGTAGAAAAGAAAGATCGTTGATCAGTTTGGGGTTGCCTGCTGCAAAACTTTTAAGAAGCCACAAAGGACAACTCCAAGAAATAAACGAGAATATCAGTTAGACCCTATAATTTTTTTTATTTTTTTTTTTAAGTATCATCTTTCAAGCGTTTTTTAGTGAATCAGATGTAGATGATTTTTATTTGCTGTGTTGAAATTTCAAACTGGAAGAAAAATACAGGAAAATTTTAGAGAACTTTTTTGTTGTTGTTGAGTAGGTGAATCTTTTATTCTTTGTGTGTGTGTGTGTTTGTTGGTGGAAGAGGTGTGCGTGTGTTTCTGGTTGCAGTGAAATTTTGAATGTACCAGGGACTTTCTAAATTATCAAGTGTACACGTTGTATATCAACTGATATGGACACTGACATCTATGTTTAAACACGACTGCCACCACTATGGGGGTGAGAAAACAAGTAATGAGTTTTGATGATCATTTTGGTTGTTAAATTTTTGTGAGATTTTTCTTGCTCTTTTTATTCTGTATATGTTTGCATAGAGTATATCAATTCAACTGTTATTCCATAATGTGTTTGTTTGTTTGTTTTTTAATTCTGTAATTATGCTTGCCTTTGTCTTAAGATTTTGGTCTTTTTTCAGCAGTCAGTAAAGTTTAATGAATTGATTATTCAAGAGTAATAGTTTAAATGTTGTGCAATCAATATTTGGTGCTTCTACAGTATAAAATGAGAAGTTCTCAAGAAACCTTTAATGTACAAGTATTACATTCAATAATAGGTGGTTGGCTCATCCGTCAACATGCTGTATATCTGGATGTGATGGAGTACCTTTTTTTGTTTGGTTGTTTTTTGTTTTTTTTTTTTTTTTGCAGCAGGCAACCTGTGGCTGTCATGGAAACCTAGAATGCATCTCAAAGTTTGTGTATACAATAATTAAACACATATGTATATATGTTTATTTTGTTGTTGTTTTTTATAATTGTGCATAGCATTGATGGTTATAGTAGTAATGATAGAGAGTAATGTCTTATTATGGTGACGACTCTGTAGCACAACGACACTGAATGTAGTTGCACTAATAATACTGCATGTATATTGCATGCATCTATAGCAAAGCTCAGTCATTAATGTATTGTATGGATGTTGTAGCATGTTATGTAGGAATCAATTTACTGCAAGCATTATAGAAAGATCTGTGTAATTGCACGTGCATGTACATGATATCATACAAGTTAAGTAAACAGCTAAACGGTAATGCAGACGATGCATTTACTGGGTATTATGTGCTCAGACTCGCTTTGAGTTGCACAAAGTCGTATTACAACCGTGTTGACCTTACCTGTGTTGTAAGATAGTGACAGAAATTTTACTTTGTAGTCCTATGAGAACTGTCGCTACACCGAGAAGTGGTGTCAGTGTTGTGTTATCTCTTTGTGTTGAGTGTGTTTGCTGTGTACATAATGTCCATTGCATCTCTCTGGGTGTATAAACAAGACAGTGTAAAACAGTCAACATTTCGGAGCTGTCGTGCCTCAGTATATTAGATTAAAGTAGATAAGACCGCGGACTAGCGACCGCGAGGTTCCTGGTTCGAGTGCTGTGGTATGTGGTGGTTTTGTCTTTGAGCAAGGCACTCAACCCTCATGGCCTAGACTTTCAAAGAGGGCGGCCCCGTGGATGCTTGCTTTGATACTAGCATTCATTGCTTTTGCTATATTTCTGAAGTTTTGCTGCCGTTTCCTCATGCTAACTAATGCGAAATATTGTTCATATAATGGTCCGATATTTACTCTGATATCGTTAATGGTAAAATGACATCAACACAGAACATCGATCCGTGGACATCAATCCGTGGACATCAATCCGCGGACATTTTTTTCTCTCCAGACAGTTGACCTGAGACCTGTAGCTTGGGCCACAATCTCGCCAGCACAGGATCAAAGGGGTGACTTTCCTAAGGGTTGATATTATTGTCCAGCGATTATTTTTCGGTCACACTCATAGTACGTGTACATGTAAGTCCCTGACTCGCGATGTCAGTAATGATTATTAAAGTCTCTGATGACTCTTGGTTTAAAATTTCTTAAAACTTACTAGTGGGCGAAGTATTTGTGATTGGCTTTTATAAACAAGGTGTACACAGGAATGTGAAAGTAATATAATAGTTACTGTAGAACTCCAGCAATTTCTCAAATTGTCATTCAGACTCGGTACTTGATAAACACGTGTTTAATACTCATTTCTCGTAGGTGACTCTGATGTGGGATTATCAGGAAATATGTTATACTCATTTCAATGTTCTTCATTTGTAACCTCAGCAGCTTTGTATAGAGTACTTTCATGACTAATCGCTGTAAATATGTATGACTTGCCTGAAATGACCTTTGGTATTATGTTCGGTCACTAATTTTGCTATCAACTGGACAGTTTTTGTCTGATTCGCTTTTGTACAATTAATAATTTTATTGTAGTTAGCTATGTAGAGAATATAGATACACAAACATTGAATATTCCTTTGTATACAGAGTCTGAAATGTCTAACAAAAGTTTGGTTTTGTCATATCACGTGTATGTGCTTTTACTTATCGACTTACAAAAAAAAAATCAAAAACCTGTCAAAATATTGAATACATACACTGTAAATGGATTCCTGAGGGTTATGTTTGAGTTTGTTGGGATTTTCTAGTCGATTTTTTTTTTTCAGCTGACCTGCGTACTTATTACTAAAGATGAAAAAGAATTTTTCTTTTAAGGGTCAGTACTGGACTAAAGTCCATGCGAAAGATAAGAAATTGAAAAAAAAAGTCAAGAGAAAGAGAAAACTTGACTTGAGATTTGTGAGAATCGTTCCTTTTAATATGATATAGTGACTAGCGTGTAGTCTTGGGCAATAGTGAAAATAGAAAGGACATTGTTGTTTGTTTGTTTGTTTGTGTGTTTTTTGTAAGGGGTCAGGTCGTGTCAGGGGGATATTTAATGAATTGGCCTTGTAAATCACCGATTTGTCAATTCAAGTGCTTTTAAGTTACCCATATCTCTGAGTTGATCAATATACCTTGTGAAGGAACATCCGCTTGTTTCAAGCTCAGCGAATGTGATCGACAGCTATTACGTAACGCGCATCGCTGCTCTGTGATTGGTTATGATGTAGGATGACGTTGAATGGAATTTTTGGAGTTTAATACAAGCTATCATAAACATGTTCAAACTCCGTACCAAAATGAAACTGAAAAAAAAAAAATGTGGAGGCATGTTATTCAATTTATTGTTATTGTTATTATTACAGTTATTATTCGAGTGTTTTTTGCTTAACTCTAATCAACTGCTTCAATAGTGTTTGATTGCCTTTCTGGATCTCAGAGACGGCTCTTTACTAAACTCTAATCAACTGCTTCAGCACCTTGAACTACATCAATTCCCGCAAGAAATTAATTGATGTTGATAGATCTAATGTTAAAATAAAAGAGAGAACATCGTAAAAAAACTAATTGTGACAATAAGAAAAAAAGAGTTGTAGAAGATGACATTCCTCACATTTCGGTATACATAAAGATTTGTCGAACAAGATGCAAGACAAAACTGGGCCCTATTTTATGAAGAGTTAGAATTGATTGTATAGTTGATTTTTATCATAAGTCTATGGCCGCCTGCGTGGTAAGGAAATGTATAATATGTATTTGCTAAAACGGGACCCTGTACTGTGAACTTTGAAATTTCGTCCTTTTCGTTACTTATTGGGCAACGAATAAGGACAACGGCCATCCCCACCCCCCCCCCCCCCAAAAAAAAAAGGAGAAAAGAAAATGACGGCCTACTGCTGATTGTTCCTTTCGACACAGCACTGCTGCAATGTGGGTGTGTCATACCGTTGTATGTTTTCTCCTAAGTTCACACATTATTAATCAATAATTCTTTGTTTATTTGTTAAAGTAATACTGCACAAGATTGGATGTGAAATATTTAACTCTGTACTCGTGTATATCAAGTTCGAGGGAGATAAATGCAGGCGTAGCAAGGTTCAAACTTTCAATAAAAGTAATTGCGAAATAAAAAAAAAAAGAATATTGAACAAGCAAAGCATGGTATGTAGAAGACTGCCCTCTACGTCAGCTTACACTTTCAATGTTTTGTATGAAATCATTATCATTATCATATTGTACACAAAAACGCTGTGAGAATCAGAACAGCAAAGGAGAATGTTGGAGCGATGGAATACTTGCAAAGTCTGATGGTATTGGTTTAGTATTCGTGTAACCCTCATCAGAGAATATTTTATTTGTACAATTTTTTTAGCGGATTTTTTTAGCGGAATGGAACCAACATAGTGATTGCGGTGTTTAGATATTAAATGCTACGCAGGTTATGTCATCACACGCGTCGATGACATGTGAGTAATTCTTTGGCCAGTCAGCTGTTAACATCTTGTTTGTTCTTTTATTTCATCATTTTCTTAATTGCGGTGAGGGGTATTATTGAATAACCGTCATGTGGGTGGAGGTCAACTCAGTATGTGGAAGACATTAGTATAAAACCTCGATCCTGATTGTTAAAATGACAATACAGAGTTCAGCCTATAAAATTATACAGTTTACATTACGTGAATGTAACCTGCAATTGTTGTTTATTAAACGTTGTAGTTTGGGACAAGTCATAATGATAGGCTTGACTTCTAAAACAGTTAAGGTACGGCTCCTCTCATTGGCTGATGGAATTTTCAAAAGGTGTTAAAGCAGTTGAGCTCTTCCTTAACCAGACCTACCACAAACCGCAATACAGTGTAAGTTTCTTCAGCGTATCTATTCACATCTGGCGGTGTTATTTCTTCGAAATAAACATGTTAATATACGCACATCTGTATAATGTTTCGCAAGAATGTACACTCGGAAGTGTTGTTTTTGTATAGGTATGTAGTCTCGTGTCACTTTTATGTGGACTGGGAGGGGGACAAGAATGAGGTATTATGTATGTGTGTGTGTGTGGGTGTGTGTGCGTAGCCTAGTTTCGTGAATGAGACAGCTAGAGAGAGAGAGAGAGAGAGAGAGATGGGGATGAAGCAAGAGATAAAAACATTATTTGACACACGAAGACAAGAGAATGCAACAAAATTTTATGCAGATTGAGTGAATGCAAAAATATTATCATAACATATTTAAGTGTAGCAAAAAGAGCTGCTGAAAACTGTTATCCAATAATGGCGAGCCAATGGAGTCAAACTCCATTTGAGTCAAACTCCGTTTGACTCCACAACATTAGGGAAGCTTTAGGGAAATCCAACATTCCGTTCAAACGTTACCAATTTTCTGTAATACCATCTCTGAATGTAAGACTATGTACAGTTGTACAACAAAGTATTTGTGATGTCACAATAGGACAACAATACAACGTGTATACTAATAAAGAAAATACAAAGAGAATTCCACAGACTTGCATGTTTCATGATAACATCCAATACACATTCCTTCCACGATTGTTACTGATATAACAAGTTGGTACAATGTACATATCGGTAGTACAGGAAGCTCGAGATAAAAAGATCTGATATAACAAAATACTGTAAGTATAAGAAACTACTTTCTCGGGTGCCAATTAATTTCTTTCCTTTGTTTTGTTTTGTTTATTGAGTACCTAACTGATATACCAAAATATCTGATATAGGCCTAAAGAACAAATTGTCTTGGTCCCAAGGATCTCGTTATATGGCGTTTCCACTGTATCATTGCCCATGCCCTCTGAAAGAGATAAGCCACAAGCACTTTCGTCATGCAAGAAAAATATACTGTAACACTGACTACACAACTTGAGCTAAGAGAAAGGGGGGGGGGGGTCAAGTAAAAGTGGTAAAACTATTTTTGTTCCATTTATTATTCAAAAGCCTTTTAAAATATCATGCAATGTAACTCTTTTTTTTTCTTTATTACCTTTTTATATTTGCTGTACATTCCTTCATTGAGAAGTATGAAAAATAAATTGAATTGAATTGAATTATAGTTGCAATAGTTTCTGGTACAAACACAAACAGAACCAAGCAAACTAAAGATCGAGCTACTGCAAAAACGATACATGAACGAACAGCAGGCATTTATTTAAACTTATAAGTATTACTGTATGTTGCATATTATCATTGCTGTAATAGTTAAGATTTATTCATGCTTTTAAAATCGCTTAGAGTAGGACGCTGAACTTATCTTGTAGGTTTTTCAAAATTACAAGACGTTTGTAAGAAATTACTTTGATTACATTCATAAAAAAGGGACATTCATTCTATGAGAATGTCTAATTTCATAGAAAAATTCATAAATGTAATATATATAATTTGTTAAGAAATGTATTTAGCTGTAAAAAATTTTTCCCGTAAGTGTCAAATGTTATCGTACGTATTGGACCATTTTGGAGTATTGAAAGTTCTTGCAATAAATATATTGCACAATAATACCCGTAAAATACGTGTACTACAATTTTATGATGGTTTTATGATAAGTGTCATAAAATCATACTATTATACAGATCTACTGAAAATTTTCCATGATATATATATATATATATATATATCAGATTATTCAATAGTCCAGTTGTTCTTGATATTCTATAAGACATATGATTGATTTGATCTTTCCAGCTTAAAGATTCATAAATAATTAGGAGAAATATGATACTTTTCATTCTTTTCAATTCAGTATGTATTATTAATGATAATGTTTACGAAAACTGTGCATTACTCCATCTGCCTAACTTTTCATATTGCTGCTACTTCAACAAAAATGCTTTCGACAAATTCGATGGCATCGCTAAAATGTCTACATCTGTTGTTCATCTGAATTTGAAGTTTGAATATATGACTCCGTCACTTTTGCCCTGTCGAGCATTGCCAACAAAAGTACACCGTAGAATAAAAACAGGTCCTTTTTCACCATCCTTCAACAAAGTTTCACTTTCATAATTGTATGGACTTATCTATTCTCTACAAATTCACACACACAAAAAAAGGATCATAGCTGAGCTTTAAGCTACCACACTATGAAAAGAACAAAGATGATAAATCTGCGTTCTTATCTGATTTATGAAGTTTGCAAAATTCACTGAGAGTATAATAAGCACTAAGCATGTTATGAGTATCAACTTCACTATTAAATTCAAACGTTCGTACATCCTATATTCTTATAGTATTATAATACTATCACTATCTTTATCGCACATAAATCAGTTCTTATAGTATTATGTTAGAATTCTGCCTGATACACAATACACAATCGCACGAAACAGTCATTAACAATTAACCCCAAATATACTTATATCGTTTACAAGGGAAATACTCTTCATACTTAAAAACAAAAAGGTAAGTTTTTCACAAGGTGATAGTCCAGTGTTATGATAATATAAGATTACATATTTTATATACGAAATACAGGTCTCGTCTTGACGTGTGGGCCTCTTTTCATAAAGAAGCCTGGTGTCATTGTGAATGGCAAACATAGCAGGTTGTGAAGAATGCAATAGGCATGCAGGGAAAACCCAATGTTGTACAAATATGATTATTACGCTACTACGTCAGTACCGGTAATTGCAACTGTTGCAGAATAAGAAATTTCAAACGGACCAAGTACTCACGACTTAGAGTTCAGTGCTCTAAATAATATTATTGTTAGATTAATAATGTGTGTATTAAACGTTTCTTTTCATGCGTAAAAGGCTTTCCTATGTGCCTATTGTGTTGCCATGTTATCAGAGTCCATTTTTTTTTTGGGGGGGGGGGGTAACAATCCATTAATGAAACCAGTCATATTCTTCAAATCTCCTCTCCCACTAAAATCCCTCCTCCCAACTCGTCTGTGTTTCTATCGATCTGTTCAGCAATCAATAATCATATCCCTCTTTGTCATTGCTATCACGACTTGGAACCCACCTTGACTCTCAATCACAAGTATGTCCTATATTGGGCCGAGTTCTCCAGCTCTTTTTTTTTTTTCTTCTTCTTCTTCTTAACCAGAATCGATGGCGGGTTGTCGTTGGTTGTGTCTTAGCTCCACCGTTTGTATCAGTGGGGAAAAAAAAAATCGTCTACAAAAATTAATCATTTGGAAAAAGTACTTTTATAAAAGAAACCTCTTGTTTTCCTCGTCGAGCCGTATAATACTCATCTTCTGCTATCGCGTTCGTCCATCGCTACAAAATTGTTTGCTGTTCTACTTCTATCTTTTCTTTTACTTCTTCCTCTTCTTCCTCTTCTTCTCTCTCTCATCCAGCTTCTTGTTTGCATCGAATGTCACTTTATTTACTCTCGTTGAATTTGCCAATGATACCAGTTTGTTCTCTGGATTTAAAGCAAGTAATGATCGATGGATTATGACCCACAGAGGCATGAAGAAAACCAATGCTTTTATGGCGAAAGTATGATAACATGGTACCTTAGCAGTAGCAGCAACAACAACAACAAATGTCGAAAATAATTATGTCTGAAGTGCACTGTGCATGGGCAGAACAATTTTGTCATCATGTCAATGCAATTTCAAGGTAAGTGACGGTGAAATTTGCGTGAATGCAGGAGGAAAGACCCGCCAAACGAATCATGGGACAGAGTTGGGAAAGTCCGCACAGGCTGGCGAGAGGCTGTAATATGATTCTGATCGATTTTTTGCTGAGACGTTGTTGACCCGGGTTAGAGCACAGTATCTCATTGGTCCATTTATTATGCCTGTATCCCCACGAGATCCAACCCCTCCCCTTTTCACCCCATGCTCATCTATCTCCGCATAGTTCTCCTAAATCAGTCTCGCGGATAAATGGTTTGCGATCACTTCTCCAGTCCGCCAGAGAATTGAAACAGTCGCCGTGTATGTCTGCAGTTTACCGTCTACGTCGGAAACAAAGGTAACACTTTGAAGATAGAAACATGACGTAAGCAAATCTGAAAAATTAATAACGGATAGTATGAGTGTTAATAATATGTCTCCGCTAATACTACTATAAAGATCAGTGCTGCACACATCACTTTTGCATCTCATCCCCTCCGCTCTCTTTTCCTCTACCTTTATTCATCTCTCTCTTTTATCTGTCTATCAGTCTACCAGTTTTTATCTGAGTACCTGCACATATTTACTTGGCTTATAGGAAGGATAAAGAACAAAATAAATGATGTATTTGTTGCATGCAACTCTTGGGGGTGCACGTCACGAGACCGACACCCACGAGTCGTACAGCCCACGAGTCATAGAGCTCACGAGTCATACAGCCCATGAGTGAGTTGTACAGCTCACAAGGCCTACAAGACCGACACATTAAGCCCCGTGTTGTATCTGTCGAACTCGTGGGCTGTTTTTACCTAGACGTAAGTGTCGAACTCACGGGCTTTATTTGTCTAGTGTCGAACTCATGCCTGTATGACTCGTGAGCTGTAAGACTCATGGACCTCTTTTCAATGTCGAACGCGTGAGCTGTATGACTCGTGGGTGTCGGTCTTGTGGGATGACCCCCTCTTGGATGTTGCAATTTTTTATATTTTGCATAGTTACAGTGTATAATAATATTATGACTGTAACATTTGTATGCATGTATGCTGGGCATTAGTGATGACCCGACGGTCTTGGCCACTACAACTTAATGTCGGGCCACCAAAGATTTCTTGTGGTGGCCCAAGCGGGCAGCTAAGAAAAGAAAAAAGAAAAGAAAAAAGGCATTAGTTGACTTACTGTCTCTTTCTACGCGGTAACCTGTCTACAATAGGAGAACATTACCTTGCTTGAAAATATACCTCTAATCGAAGAAAAGAGCAGTGCGTATTATAATTCTGATAGTATAACATTACAGCCGGTTCCGAGGAGAGTAAAATCTGACACCTTGTATATTGAAGAAACCTAGTTTTGGAGCTACCCAATGTTATTTTGGAGCTATCCCGAAGGATTCTTATCAAGGTCTTCTCGCGTAAGGGCGCCCTCTAGGGGGCGGCCACGGGCTCCTATTCAATTTAATGACCTATCTAGGAAGAGTTCATTTCCAAAAGGTGCTAAGTCCAGTTTTGATGGTAAGAAGAAAAGCCCGGATTTTCATTACACATGCTTCTAACTGTTTCCATACGATGACATGTCCCATATAATAAGAATACCTCATAATGAAATAGACAAATGAAGAGTTTGTTTGCAAAAACCGATAAGTCCATTTTTGAAGATTTTTAAGTACGGTATCTGTCATAAAGTACAAAATAATACCTTCTAAATGATATATTGGTCACTACATATTAAGGTACATTTTTGAAGTTATGGTCAAAAGAAGGAAAAAATTCTTATTATTCTCTTTATCTTTCTTGACCTTTAATGGCAAATATCTCCATTTGACAAATATGGACTTATCGGTTTTTGCAAACAAACTCTTCAAATATGCTCGGAAAAGTTTTATATGACTACACTTATCTTCAGTGTAATAGATTTGTTGATTTTGTGTATTTAACACCTTTTGGAATAGAAAAAAAATGTGCATGATCCACAACACGTGAACGTTCTTGTAAAGCCTAGTTTCTGCGACTCTGTGTATTTTTTTTTCTTGGATGATTTGTTGTCTCTGTGTACATTCTCTTCCCGTTTTCTCCATCTCTCCAAACAGTACTATGCATAAAAATGAAGCGTTTCACAGCTTACAGTAAGGTAAAATGTAGGTCAT
The DNA here is from genome assembly GCF_964275005.1 of Diadema setosum. Taxonomy (NCBI): domain Eukaryota; kingdom Metazoa; phylum Echinodermata; class Echinoidea; order Diadematoida; family Diadematidae; genus Diadema; species Diadema setosum. The sequence continues at coordinate 5,759,764 of NC_092700.1, read as the reverse complement.
GTGCAAGCGACACTTACAGCTAGGAACACCAACTAGCCTGACCTTACGCTGGGGTTAAAGGGTTGGTATAGTATTGGTGGGGAGGAGGATTGGGTTTGAACTTTGTGCAACCACTCTGTGCACCAACTTTGAGAAACCACTTATGAAATGTAACAGAGCATACCATTGTAAGAGGAATTCAAAGTTTATTTGATGAAAATTGTTTTTGAAATGGCTGAGATATCCCCCAAAAAACCCGAAGTAAAACCAAATCGATTTTAATAAAAGCTGGGTCCCACCTTTTATTAGTATCTCTTGTTTTTGGTCTATCTCTGCCACTTCAAAACCAATTTTACTCAAATAGATTTTGAAATCCTCTTAGAATTACTTGCTCTTTCACATTTCTTAAGAGTTTTCTCATTACATCACCCAAAAACTCAGAAACTTCAACCCAGGTCTCAACCAAAACTATGATTATCATTCCTTTGTGGTCAAGCATGCACATCGGTTTCGGATAAGATCCTGCTGGATTTAGTACCTTTTGGAACAAAAAGAATGGGTATAGTACCTTTTTCATCGCCTGCTTTCTTCATTTTTGAATACTTTGAGAAGTCTACCGTTTATGGGACTACTGAAAACGCATTTCTGATATGAAAATAGTCAAATTTGACAAAATGTGGATTTAGCACCTTTTAGAAACAAAAGAAACAAAAGCAATTCCTCAAATATGTGATTCTCCTGGCAAACTGAGGGCAAAGAGTTGCATACTCCGTCGCCAGAAAAACCCAGGTCACCAAACAACCTACTTCGACTTTCCGCCATTCTATTCATTCATTTCAATACTTGTGATGATGATGATGATGATTATGATGATTGTAATAATGATGATAATGATCATCATCATCATCATAATCATGATGATAATGATTATGGCAATGAAAATCGCAATGGCCACATTAATGGAAATGATCAGAATTACAATAGCAATGAAATAGCAATGATACACTATCCTGCATAAGATTGGCTCCGCCCTCCTAAAATGCCCAGCATCGCAACACACTCATTCAACCTTAGTAATATGAACAAAGCGAAAAGCGTATTTTGTAAAGCACACTTTTGTAAAAAAAAAACAAAACAAGACGAATAAATTTATTATGAATTATTATTGCTTATTTATTCCTTAGCTTTACTTTTCGAATATCATGAGTACCAATAAGTATGGCAATGAAACTATAAATACAATCAGGAAGCAATATTTTTCTGAAATAGATACGCAATTTCTATTTCTAACATGCATGTACTTTATTTAAAAAAAAAATGACATCAAAATAGTTGCATCTTGTCAGTGGAGAAAATACAAAGCAATGGAACTGTGAATCCAATTACGATACAATACTTTTCTGTAATAGGTAGGCAGTTTTCAATTTTAAAATACTTTATGCAAAATAATAGAATAAAATAATTGCACTTGTCAGTGGAGAAAAAAAAAACCCAAGAGGAAAAAAAAAGGAAATGGAAGATATCGCCATCTTAAGCACCTCTTGACTAGGAAAGGTGATCTCGATAAAGATGAAAATTTGCCAAGAAAATGTTTAATTTTAAAAGAACAGAAGAGAGTAACAGTTTGTAATAAGTCCGTAAAGGATTCGAGTGTCTATTACAAAGGTAAATATTGTGTCAACGTGCGCATGTGTGTGTGTGTGTGTGTGTGTGTGTGTGTGTGTGTGCCTTTTTACATAATGGATTCTGAAAAGTCATGTGTTCTTTTTTTTCGATTATACAATATCATCCGATCACGGTAACCTAGTATGAAAGTCATATGAAATATTTTCGGGTTTTTTTTTTTTCTTAATCATATTGAGTTTATTTTGTATTATTAAAAGGAAAAATACATTGTTGGATACAGGTTCTATTGTTCACATAAAACAGTGATTATATATTTTTTATTCGAATAATTTCGACATAGAATTACAAGACATGGGTGGTATGTGTGTGTGTGTGTGTGTGTGTATCACTTTTGTATACATTGTATGATTTGCATAAAACTATGTTATTCCAAAAACAATATACATGTATATATAAACAATACATAGATATATTAACAATAATTATTTTATAGCAGCACAAGTGAAAACAATATAGCTGCTTAGTTTTTGTCTAATACATACAGGCTTATATACTCGTGTCATTGTGAAAATGAAGCTGATATTGAATGTAATTGAAATAACGTATTTCATTAAAAGATATGCATTTCCCGTGGATAATTCAGGAGGGTAACCTACAATTATTTGGTTTGAATTACATTGAAATGCTGGAAATCCCCCCCCCCTCCCCTTAGTATGACATAGATGGCAATCTTCCGTATCGTGCCTATAACATACTTTTTTATGTAGCTTTTTTAAGGCTTTGGACGTAATACATCTAACATTATGTGACCAACGATGTCATGACTAAACTTTGACCCAAATAGCATCGCAGTTGTGTAAAATAGAATTATAAGTGACTCACTGGTCATATTGGTGCGCCTAATGGGGGAAGGTGACTTGCCACATGCCGCAGTAGATCGTAACATTTTTGCTTTTTTTTTCACAGTCTATCATAAGCATTTGTTTAGTTTTCCCCCTCAACTTTTAACTGAGTATGTTCCTTTTTTATCACTATCGTATGTCCCCCCAAAAATTACAACGGTACCCTTTGCAACGATAACTGTAAAAGTATAACTATTCAATCCAAACACAATTTCAGGGTATGAAACTATAACTCATTGCCCACGTCTTACAGAAAACCCCATTCAATTTGCTTCAGTGGTCAAAGAGAAACGAGGATTTTTGTAGTGCATGTGAGGAATCCCTTCCCTCCAAGTTCTGTCTATTGTGTTTACACATTTATGATATGCAGATCCAAGAGCATCCAAGTGCTAAACTTGGAAGAATCAGACTCATGACTTGCTTTACAACAATCCACATTTTTCTGTGACCGCTTAACCAAATTGAATCGGGTTTTCTGCAAAATAGAGCTAAGATGTTATATTTTAAGACTCTGAAGTAGCATTTAGACGGTTCTATTGGGTGTTATCATTGCAAAAATCCGATCGTATTTTTTTTTTTTTTTTTTTTGGGGGGGGGGGACATACTGTACAGTTTTGCATGATGAGTTTCTCATCCATACCCATTAACCTTTGACCTTTCACCACAGGAGTCATTCCAAAGCCCTCTCAGTGGATACACAAAGATGTTTTTTTCCTTTCATAAAAATGTATAGCACTAGGCCAAAACGGTGACGGCACACCTGAGGCACACGTGCTTCAATGACGCCATGGATTTATCGGTTGGCTTTTTATGAGGACTGGTAATTCCGAAAAAAATTTATTACATGACATACCTGGATCCAGCTAGTTTTCATAGGCCTTGGCTTTGCAGTTTGGTAGATGCATTGGTATAGTATGATCACGAGGTAGCCTTTCAGTCCATAAACAAATCTAGACACGTTCTTTATCACTCGCTAAGGAGATGGTGTTTTAAGTGATGAATTGCCGATTCGCTTTGCAAAGATATACTTCGGTTTTAAATTACTCGGTCCACGAGGACTATCGGCTCGAAGGCTCCCAATTTGTCGCACAGAATTAGACCTATCAAGTATTTCTGAGCTGTATTAAAAAAACTCAAGGACATTGAACAAAAGCGTGACAATTGATGTGACATTAAACTCGATTCTGGTGTTTATGGTGTGCCTTTATCCTGATTGTTTTTATTTTTCTTCCCTTCCTGTGTGTGTGTGTGTGTGTGTGTGTGTGTGTGTGAGAGAGAGAGAGTTCTGTTTTTGATGTTGTTGTTGTTGTTGTTGTTTTGGTACATATTTTTGGCAATGACCATTCTATATGCATCAAATCCTTCAGAGCATAACAAGCATCACCAACGCTGGGGTGATGTTTGCTATTCCGATGGTTCGTTGATCCGAAAATAAAATATGGTTTGTTGTTCCGAAGGTTTTGTTTTTCCAGAAACTCACAAATTTCCGGAGAACACACAAATTGATTGCTCGTTAATCCAAATTTTGTGACGTTCTTCTGAAGGTTCGATAGTCCGAAATTGAAATAAGGCTCATTTATTCGAAAATGAAAAGACGGTGTTTACCATGTTTACTAACGAGCCTTCAGAATTATAATAAACCTCAATTTATAATTGGACTGACAATCTTCGGAATAACAAACCGTAACCAAAAAGGCATCAGTCCACTAGAGGTAAAGGCACCGAATGTACATTATATATATATATATATATATATATATATATATATATATATATATATATATATATATATATATATAATATATATTAATATTGTGTGTGTGTGTGTGTGTGTGTGTGTGTGTGTGTGTGTGTGTGTGTGTGTGCATTGCGCGCATCATACCAGCGTATTACTGTCCTGCTGGCTGTAGCGTTGTGTTGCTGTCTGTTTTTGTTTTTGATTTTGTTTTGTTTTGTTTTGTTTTTAGTTCCGCATGACGAATAATCCAATATAAGTGCAGCTGCCAGTGGAACGCTCAGATAATTGTTCATTAAAAAGTAAGCAAACAAACAAACAAACAGCACATCATCAGGAGTGGAGATTCTTCCCTCTGCTGGTTCCGTACTCATCAACACTACTACCAGCGCCGTGATAGCAGATGACTGACACAGAGTGATGAGTGGTCTAGCATAAAACACATTGCAATCATAAAAGGCCACACGTTTGCTTGGCGTCTTGTGGCCTTTACCTGCCCTTGTTCGTGTTGTTATTGATTGGATATTTTCAAAAAGCATTCTATACTTTTTAGGACCAACTTCTACCTTCTGTTCTGCTAACATCACAGTTTACAACTATCCTTTAATCATCGACTCTCTGCCTCTTTTTTTTTCTCTCTGTCTCTCCCTTTCTTTGTATAATATGATTCGTTACCATAAAGTGAGAGGACAGCCTAAGTAGAAACTATGTAGATGATTGAGGGACTAGGATACAGTATGTTTCTAAAATGATTAAGATTTTGATCGCAAAAACATGCATTCTGTATATCTTTGAGTTTAATAACGACGACAGTATCGAGTATGATTATTATAATGATAGTGATAATAATAATGATAATGAAACAATGATAATAACAAAGATAAATGAAATTGCATAAGCATACGCATTATTGTACTCATGTTAATTTATGCCAAGCTCTCACAGTCAACACAAGAGTAGAACGAATCAACCAACGAAATGATACCATCTCTTACCAAGACCCGAAATAAAGATTTCTTGACCATGAATTTATGCAATAGCATTTATTTTCATTTTCAACTCGAAAGTCACAGACAGTGATGTTTGCAGCATGAACAGACATCACTCTTTTTGAAGAAATGTCATTGTTTCTTGGAATTCATGACAACTTCTTTTTTTTTTTTAACGAAACGGCTTCACAGATTATTAGGGTCACTTTCTCGGCGATCACTTCTGATCTCTGAAACCCCGTGCATATCCAGGAATATCTTCAGACATTCGCGTTCTATCATAGCAAGAGATTCTTGACTTTCCCTATAAGACTGCATGTCAAATGCAGTGATAACAGCATCGCTTCCTGTAGAAAGCAAAAAAGATATTACCCGTCTCTTGCCTGGATTCCTGTTGTTCTTGCTGCATTGTTCCTGTGACAGTCTGTTCTCCTTGTACAGACAGCGAAACCGGTAAGAGCGGTGCACGTGCTGCCGTTGATACGGAGATTTTGCCTTTGATCGTACAAGCGGATGCCCGATATTGCCCGGTGGAAGACGAGGCTCAAAAACCCTTTATCCTTTTCCTCCCATCCTGAAAATTCTAAAGAAGAGAGGACATCAGGTCTTGAGTGCCTTGAACGCCACTATCCTCTCTTTCTCCACTTTTACCTTCTATTGTTCCTTTGATCAGAAAGGTCGTCTAATATCACAGTAGTTATGTAGCAACCACTTGAACTGGGAAAAAAAAAAAAAAAAAAAAAAAAAAAAACTCCGCCAGCATCTAACAGGTTCATCTTAAACCGAACTTCAAGCAAACCACTAGAGAATGAAAGGGAGATGAAATAGAATCTAATGAATCTACTCGTACGTGTTTTGCTTTCCTCATCTTCCACGTTAACCTTTCTATTTTCTTTTTTTTAATTTGTGAAGTATCTTGAAAGACGATGTATCCAAGTGATAATTACCGAAAAAATTCTGGTACAACATACTTTGTTCAAAACGTCATCACTTCATTCTTTCTCATACACAGACATTACTTTATGACTGCTAACATTTTATATGTCTCTTCAGCACACATAGACATACTCTCTCTCTCCCTCTATCTGTCTTTGTCAAATAGATTGCAAGAAATATCGTAAATGGTCACAGACCTAGACAGGCACAATCATAAAGGGATTGTATAAAGTGGAGATGAGATTTTGACTTTTAACTTTTCGCGAGATACCAAGAAACCACTCATGAAATAATAGAGAGCATACCATTCTACGAGGAATTCAAAGTTTATGAGATGAAAAAAAAAAGTTTTGGAATGCCTGAGACATCCACAAACAAAGTAAAACAAAGAAATCCTAGTTAAAAACTTTGTCGTACCTTATATTAAGATTGTTCTGTTTTTGGATATCATCTCTCAGCCACTTCAAAACCAGTTTCCATCAAATAAACGTTGGATCCCTTTTGAAATTACATAATTGCATACTCTGTCATATTTCATTTGAAGTTTCTCATTATCTCACTAAAAATAAAGTGTTAGAAACCTGAAGTTAGGTCTCAATAAAAAGTGTACAATCCCTTTGAATATCCACCTGAAGTATTTCTCTTCTTCTCTTCTTTCTGTTCCTTCTATATACCTCTCCCCCTCTCCCTCTCTCTTGTCTCTCACGTATATATATATAAATTTATATATATATATATATATATATATATATATATGAAGAGTTTGTTTGCAAAAACCGATAAGTCCATTTTTGAAGATTTTGAAGTACGGTCCCTGTCGTAAAGTACACAATAATACCTTTTAAGTGATATATTGGTCACTACGTAGAAAGGTATATTTTTGAAGTTATGGTCAAAAGAAGCAAAAATTTTCTTATTATTCTCTTTATTTTTCTTGACCTTTAATCGCAAATACCTCCATTTGACGAATATGGACTTATCGGTTTTTGCAAACAAACTCTTCATATATACAATATATATATATATATATATATATATATATATATATATATATATATATATTATATATATACATATATTATATATATATATATATATAAATTTATATATCTGTCTCTCGTTGTCTCCGTCTGTCTTTCTATACGTAACTCCCCCCTCTCCCTCTCCTAACTCCTTCGCTCTTCCTTCTCCCTCTACCCCGTAAGTCTCGACCCCCCCCCCTCTACTCTCACAGACATACACACACACTCTCTCTCCCTCTTCCAGAAACGGGCTTTGATACTCTGATGACGATCGAAGCTCCCCGATTTTGTACGAGAAATCTTCGTAATTAACCCATTCCTAACCGCCATCCTCTGACCATCATGGTTAATGTATACGAACAGGTTATCAACGGACGTGCCAGTGTTAATAATCATGTTCTGTAATTCCGAACTGAGGCAGCACGATTTGGATAGAATACAAGGAGAAGGGAGAAGAAAATGACGATTCTCTTATCATTTTCCTTTTCGAGGGAGTCTGGTGAATGAAGGCTTACGGGGGGGGGGGGGTATATGGGGGGGGGGAGGGTGAATGGGTAGTAGGCCTACAAAGCGTACTTGATGAGTCGTTCGAGTGCTTTTAAGGAGGATGTACAGGTACAGGGAGATTGGAAGTGCCGATAGAGAAATTGGAATGGAAAGAGCCTGAAATAAGTAGCGCTGGTTTTCCCTATCCCTCCCCTTCGCGCGCAAATCAATCCTGCTGTATATGGCGGTTGTTGCGGAACAATATTGATGTAGTGCAAATGAAAACAGAAGGCTCTTATTTATCCGGCTCGAACGGATATACCATAAAAAGAATTATAAACTTAACATTTTATTTTTATCATGTGATTCATCTTTTCATATATCTTTTGTATTTGTTTTGTACACCTAACCACTTATATCTACAAAGGATACGAATGATATGCAAACTGACTACTTCAGTATATTATTAAAATATCATTAAAACCACATAAAAACGTAACGTTACCTTTTTGGGTCGCACATCGGGTTGTTTATTTTTATACGTCAAAAAACTTTTATAATTGATATTACGTCTTATATCATTAATCCAGAGTAGCCTCTTCAGCGTTGCCACTGCTCTATCAGAGGGCCCTAGCTGTCATTATTTTTACCCCAGTGTTACCCCATTTGTACACCTAGATCGAGAGGGACATGGTGGGTAAAAACAACTTGTCCAAGGACGTAAGCACTGGGAGGGAATCGAACTCGGGTCCTCCGATTGGGAGTCGGGAGTCGTATCCATTTTGCCACAGCGCGTCCACATTTTTAACTTTACGCTTCATACTCAGAGAATATGTGTGTGTGTGCGCGCGCGCGCGTGTGTGTGTGTGACTGTGTGCATGTTACCTTGATACCTTGATGTAGTAATCCCTTGAAGCAGCTTGTTAATGAAGCTATACTGGGATGAACTCGAGCTGTGTGTCATGAGGGGGTGTCATTCAGTGTATGTACAGATGTCTCACTATCATACAATAAAATGTGAGTATAGGTGCTCAGTGCGAGTAAAAACAGCGTCGATCCTCTTACACAGTGGCAGATCCAGCAGGAAGCTGCATTGCCCCGAGGATGGGCAAAGCAGCTCCTTGGAATAATGTTGGGTTGGCGGTGCTTATTACGGGTCCCGGCAGGCGGTTCCATAGTCTTATGGCTCTTTGGTAGAATGAATACTTGTGGGAGTCAATGGTGGATCTAGGGATTGTGTATTTGAGTTGGTGATCTTGTCTTCCAATGTAGTTAGCTGGGGTGATATCAGGTGGGAAGGGCATGGCAACCAGGTGATGTTGGATTTTGTGAAAAAGTGTGCATTGTGCAAGAAGGCGGCGAGAGTGAAGGCTATCCCATCCGAGTGCTGTTACTAGGGCTGTGGAAGATGATGTTGGGCTGTAATCACATAGGACAAAGCGGGCTGCAGACTTTTGTACTTGCTCGAGTAAGTTGATATTAATAAAAGTATAAGGACTCCACACTGCAGAGGCGTATTCTAGTTGTGGACGGACTAATGCAGTGTAGGCTCTGGCCTTTACATCTTTAGTACATGGAGACAAGGTTCTGCGGATGAGTCCCAGGGTTTGGCTTGCCTAGTGCCTGTTGGTCTGGCAGTGCTTGTTCCACCGAAGGCCGCCGTAACCGTCACACCTAGGTACTTGTACTCGTTGACTCTGGGAATTACTTGATTGGAAAGGATGTACTGGTAAATACTGGGAGTGCGTTTGCGAGTTATTGAGAGGATGCCGCATTTCTTCACGTTGAAGTTCATGGGCCAGTTTTGGGACCAGGCCGATAGTAGTTGAAGGTCTTGCTGTAGTAAGTAAAAGTCATCATCAGTCACAATCTCACGATAGACAACACAGTCATCCGCAAACAACCGGATGGAGGATTGAATATCATCTTGTATGTCGTTTATGTACAATAAAAAGAGAGTCGAGCCAATTACAGATCCCTGGGGTACTCCTGATGGTCCAGCTCTCCATGTGGATTGTGTACCATCAATTACTACGGCTTGCTTCCTTTCACTGAGAAAGGACATGATCCAGTTAAGAGAGTCTCCTGAAATTCCATAGTACTGGAGTTTCGTACGCAGGCGTTGGTGTGGCACACGATCGAATGCCTTCTGGAAGTCCAAGAAGACTACATCAATCTGGCTGCGTTTTTGTAAGGTAGACGACCAATCATGTCCTGCTGACGAGAGTTGGGTGGTTGTAGAAAGCCCTTGGCGAAAGCCATGTTGAGCATCAGTGAGGATGTCATTTCTTGCTAGATGCTTCGACACATGACTGAGTATAATGTGCTCCATGACTTTACAGGATTGCTCCGGTTACCTGATTTGTAGACTGGGGTAACTAATGCCTCTTTCCACTTGGGTGGGACTATGCCACAGTTGTAGCTCTGCTGGAAGACAAAGGAGAGAGCAGGGGCGATCTCATGAGCAATGATCTTTAGGAGCTGGGGAGGAATCTGGTCTGGACCACTTGCCTTGGAAGGGTCAAGTTGGAGTAGTTGCTTTGCTACTCCAGTCCTGTGGATATGTAGGTGTCCTATTGATGGGTATGGTGATGGACCTTTCTGTGGAACTTGGTGCAGGTTTTCATGAGTGAACGTAGATTGGAAGAAGTCCTTCAAGCTCTCAGCCTTGTCTTCAGCTGTAGCACAAAGCTTAGTTGCTGTGCGTATTGATGGAATTCCCGCATACTCTGAGCGGCAGCATCTGATGTATGACCAGAACGATTTGGGGTTTGTTGAGAGACTTCCTCCGATGATGTTGTTGACATAGTTGAGGTGTGCTTTATGCACAAGTTTGGCAACTTCTATCATAATAAGAAAAATATAACGGAATTTAGCGTGTTTGGCTGTTGGTAGTGAAATAATATACTGATTAAGATCATTTCCGAAATTAATGATAGTGATTCATAGCATTTTTGTATGACACCATAATCTGTTACAAAAGCCACCCCCTTAAAAAAATATATAACGTGTAGACTTCCTCAAGAGAGTAAATTATTGAATGTCTGTGAGAAAATAAGAACGCGAGTCTTGTGTGAAGCTTTGAAGTGCTCTAGATTGTCAATTTCACAGAGAACTATAATAATGCGTGAATTCTTTCTTAAGGCTGTATGTTCCTGTCTGATCGTCTACCGTAGACATGAAAGTCGTAAAAAAAAAAAATCGAGCTATAGAAGGGAAACATGGAAAGAAACAGGTTCGGGAATGATTGTTTATTGCTGTATAATTCTTGCTAATGATGATGATGTGATGATGTGTATGACATTTTAGGGGAGTGGAAAAAAAAACAATTAAAAAAGAATAATGGATCATGATTAAGCTACGTGTATCATAATTACCACAGATTTACTCTTGCTTTTTCGGCCTCATTGTCGTTATGATGTAATATTGATGTTTTTTTTCCCACGTAATGTCATTACCTAATCCTCTTTGCTTTTTCTCTATATTCAACCGTTATTTAGTTTTACTTTGTTGTATGAACTGAATTATTTTTCTCTTCGTATACTATCTGTTTCTTCAGGTACGTTTTAACAATCTATTCGGAACTTGTGAGGACTTGCTAACAACAGTTTTTAGCTGAAAGATGTTTTTCCTTTTGTATCCCCGTGCAGAAATGTGTAAATACAATACAATGCAATGCTCCACCTTCACATTTTATGAGATCACGCAGATTCAATTCAATTCATTTATTTTCAGTCTTCTTTTTCCCTAACAGAACACAACACAGAATAAATCAGGAATTATATCACAAACGTATACATTCAACTTTGCAAAGGATATCAAATGATACAAATAAAGATGTATATGGATGCATACTTGCAAAAAATACAAAGTTATGTTTCAGTTGAGAAAAAAAAAAGAATTGAGAGGTCCACTAAAAAGCAAGCTTGTAAATTGTGAACCACTCAACATTACATTAGACATGCTATATTTTTATTACTTCCAAACATCGTGATTCAGTCATAATCAATCTACTTGAAAAATAAAAGAGGAATCTTATTTTTTTTTTCTTGAATAGTCAGATCATTCGTTTCCTACTTGTAAGTCAAATTTACCTGGATAGGATCGCGAATCCTAGTTTCTTGAGTTGACATTGAAATGGAGCAATACATTTATATGATACAATATACTCGATCGCAAATCAGTGTATTCATACCTTGCTGTTTTTCACCTTCTGCGTCACTTATTCCACTAACTCAGAATGCCTCAGTCTGTCAGTTCATTCAGTCGTATATTCATTCTCTTGTTCATTCATTCATTCATTCATTCATTCATTCACTCATTCAGTCATTGCATCGTTCAATTAATTCGATTCAATTCAACTTTATTTTCATTTCAATTAAATAAACGGGAAAATCACAAACAATGCATTGGCAGCATTAGTCAAAGGCACGCGTACTTAGCCACGTTTTACATTTATTGATTTCTCTACCAATCAGAACATCTACAATTCATTATTAATTGATTAATTGATTAATTAATTAATTAATTAATTAATTATTTCATTCATTCATTTATTTATTTATCTATTCATTCATTCAATCATATCATCCTCATCATTTACCTTTTGCTGTACTTCTCCCGCTAAGAATGATATCAAACTTTATCAGTTATATCTGTTGCTGTGTACCCTCACTCTTACTTCTCCACTTCCCAACGAACCCCACTTTTGAACAGTCTGCACATTTTCTCTATCTTCCTCTTTTTTCCACCACAGCAGGCTTTCCCTTCCCCATATCCGTATTCAGGGTAGAATACACACACGGTTTTGTTTCTCCGATGTAAAGATCAATGAACAGCGGTCGGCCTGGCTCTACCAGAAGCATTCATTGTCTCCATGCACACTCTTCCTCCGCCTCATTTTGAGAAGAACATTATTGCCTCGAAAGAAGAATATGAACAGAGGGGAGAGAAGGATGGCTGTCGCAAGGAGGAGGAGGGAAGGAAGAGGATGGAGGAGGAGGATGGCGGGAGGAAGAGGAGGAGGAGGAGGAAGAGGAGGAGGAGGAGGAGGAGGAAGAGGAGGAGGAAGAGGAGGTGGAGGAAGAGGAGGAGGAGGAGGAGGAGGAGGAAGAGGAGGAGGAGGAGGAAGAGGAGGAGGAGGAAGAGGAGGAGGAGGAGGAGGAAGAGGAGGAGGAGGAGGAGGAAGAGGAGGAGGAGGAAGAGAATGGAAGAGGATGGAGGAGGAGGAGGAGGAGGAGGAAAACAGGAGGAAGAACAGGAATAAAAGCAGGAGGATGGAGGAGAAGAAGAAGAAGATGGAGAAGGGAGAGAAAGGACGAGGGGAGGAGACTAGAGAAAGAGGAGGACGAGGAGGAGGAGGAAGAGAAAAAAAAAGGGGGGGGGGGGACAGAAAAGATGAGAAGAAATGACAGCCAATATTTACATGCATATGACGAGATGGGTTCGCCTCACAGTCGAGACCAGCTAGCTCTTTAAGCGCTGTATTGCAGGTGTAGATATTGCGGATCGAGCACAGCGAACTCACGCCATACACGCCCATCATCCTGCGCTGAACCATCAACGGTATACCTGACGAAAGGATCATCATACATATTATGACAACATGCATTGGCCAGGAATTATGTGACATATGCCGTGCTGTACATTCTGTAATCATGGTTTTCGTTAACGAACACGCGCTGCGACATAGAGTTCCCAGCTGGATATGTAATCTAACGAGGCCATGTAGAGTAGGAATCAATTTTGTGCGAGTCTTCGCGTCAATCAAACACAACGATAAGCATGAATTTAAACGGCGTTGTTTCTTGGAGTTATCTGAATTATTTTAAACCCATGACCTTTCTATTTTACCACCCTTACTATCATTCTTGCGATTGCTATTCTTATATATTTAAGAATATTTAGACCTCTACTACTTTTTATTATTCTTCTCCGGCTGCTCGTCGACTTACATACTAAATGCAGAATCACTTATCACACCTGCAAACACACAGACAGACATCGTTGCAATTCAATGAACTATCATCTTCATCTTTTCACCGTTTCCGGTTTTAGCACGTCTACTATACCAGTATACAGAAACGATTCCAGTAATGTACTGGAATTTACGGTGAGCCCCGAAAAAAATTCAATTCAAAATCTAACGGTCAAAAAAAATGTACTAAATGTTACCTTCCACTTTCAGTACTTAATGGGAGTTTCTAAAATGATACTCTCTTCAACATACCACTGTATTTATACAGCTCTTCATTTAAGGCATGCAAATGGGATTCCCCACCTTCAAACTTGCTGGTGGAACTTGCTAGAGTGTACAAACAGTTTCCTGGCAGTGCAGTTCTGTTGGCAAGGTGTTTTTTTTTAAATGTTTAAACCTGCGATGCTGTTTATGATGGACAGCATTTCTCCACTAGAACTTCATTGTACTTCGTCAATTTGATTAGACGAATTTGAGTGTCATAATTTCCTATAAATGAAGAGTTCTCTATACTATGAGACACATCCAAAAGTTGTATTTACCTGTGACAGTTTCGACCACGGGCTGTCATCTTTCTCAAACGATGGCTAATCAGCAACTGATGATTTGGTACCAATCAGCAATCACCCAGGTGAGACATCCGAGTGATAGCGCCATTTTATATGCCAAAAAGTTGGTATGCCTCCCATCCCCCTCATCCGGTTCATGTTGTGAGGGTTTCTCTTAATAATCCAGATGGTCACCCTGATACGTCTGTTCAGGTCCTGTCTCTCTCTCGCTACTAATCGCGACCCCTCCCAGTTGACGTGATTTTTTTTCCTCCCATCATGGTCTGTTATGACACCCTAAAGATTGTAAACAAAGACTCGGTGTCTCTCCTCACAGATCACCTGGATCAAGTGGACTCTACAGACAGTATAAAGTTCACTCTTGAACTTGACACTGAAGGATCAATCCCCTTTCTTGATGCACAATTCATCAGAAAGCCAGATGGACACATAAAGTTCACATTAGGTCCTACACAGGTCGAAGCCAACGCACACCAACCAATATCTCAATTTCAAGTTTCCCCACCCCTTCATCAAAAGTTAGATGTGGTTCACACTCTCTTCCACCGCTGTGAAACAGTAATATCTGACCCCAAAGACGATGAGGAAGAGGCTACGACCATTTCTACTGCTCTGTCGCAATGTGGCTATCTCCGATGGACGTTTAAACGGAAAGGCAAGAACAATAGTACAACTTCCAAACAACAAAAGAAAGACGGAACCACTCGCAAGAAGTATCCTGTAGTCATCCCCTACATCAAAGGCTAATCAGACGCAATTAGCAGGATTTTCAAGAAACGTGGTATCTCTACAGCAATGAGACCATGCAACAAGGTTAGAGATCCGACATACGTCCACCCAAAGGACAAAATCAAAGAAATAGACAAAGCACAGGGAGTGTACATAGTTCTATGGCGTTCTTACCAAGCCAAATATATTGGAAAAACCAGTCGCAAATTGAGTACCCGAAATGACGAACACAAAAAGGATTGCCAAAAATTGGATGGACAATCATACACACGATCACAGAGGGCATCCACGAGCCAAACATACAACAAGACTGACATAAGAGACCATGCTGGGAGGGAAAATCACGTCATCAACTTGGAGGGGTTGCGGTTAAAGGGATCATATAGTTTTGGTTGAGACCTAATTTCAGGTTTCTAACATTTTTTGGTGTGATAATGAGAAACCTCTTATGAAATATGAAAGAGCATGTAATTCTATGAGGAATTCACCGTTTATTTGATAAAAATTGGTTTTGAAAATGGCTGAGATAACCAAAAAAAAAAAAAAAAAAAAAAGATCGATCGTAATAAAGTGTGGGACCCACACTTTATTACAATCGCTTTGTCTTACTTCGATTTTGGATGTTTCAGTCATTCCAAACCCAATTTTCATCAAATAAACTTTGAATTCCTCTTAAAATGGTATGCTATGCTCTGTCCTTGTATCATAAGTGTTTTCTCGGTATCTTGCAAAAAGTTACAAGCCCAATTCTCATCTCCACCGATACTGTACCATCCCTTTAATACCATGGAGTACCATAGAGCTACGGCTCCATGATAGCGACAGAGAGCCAGGACCTGAACAGACGTATCAGGGAGGCTATCTGGATTAAGAGAACCCAAACAACCGGGATGGGGGGGGGGGGGGGCATACCAACTGTCTGACATTCACGATGGCACTATCATTCGGATGTCACACCTGGGTGACTGCTGATTGGCGCCAAATCATCAGTTGCCAATTAGCCATCGTTTGAGAAAGATGACAGCCCGTCGTCGAAATTGCAATCAGGTAAATACAATTTTTGTATGTGTCTCATAAGAGAACTACGTATTCATCTACAACCATCCTTATGAACTTGTTTCGCAAGTCATAATTTCATGATTGTGATTCTTTTGTGTAAATCATATTATTAGTAATGAAAATAAATAGTAAATAATCAGTCATATCAAATATAAACCTTTGTTAATACGCTTTGTGCTTTTTGTTCATTCTTCTGCTGATTATGTTTTACCTTATTTCTTAAAGGTAGAGGATACCTTTTACAGAACTCCCAAAATGCAGCAAAACATTAGATATGAACCTCAGGGACTTGTTTAAGCCACTGCTTAGAAATTTGGAAGTCAACAGTTATCTACAATTTGAATAATGCACAAAACTCAACTACTCAGTAGTTCTGTGTGTCAGCCACACTTAAGCCTTTTTGTTGCAGTCTTCTGTATTTTTTATCTATAAACACAAATCTAAAAGTATAAGAGCTGATGTAATAACATATAGAGTGTGTGGCAAGAATGTATATAGAAATGTTTGTAAGTTTTGATGAACTTTCTTCACATAATATACATGATGGACACACATGCAGTGCATGGGTCTGCAAAGGTAGCCTAGTAATGTACTGGAATTTACGGTGAGCCCCGAAAAATATTCAATTCAAAATCTAACGGTCAATAAAAATTTACTTAATATTACCTTCCGCTTTCAATACTTTATGGGAGTTTCTAAAATGATACTCTCTTCAACATACCACTGTATTTATACAACTCTTCATTTGAGGCATGCAAATGGGATTCCCTACCTTTAACAATAACCTTTTGTTTTGAAGAGAATATTTCTTCATTATTCTTTAATCATCTCAAGATATCATTTTACATAATAAGATATTTATGATAAGAATCTAAGAACTTCGATTTTTTTAAGCCTGTCATAATGATACTTAAGTGTTTGTAAAATCTCTCACATTCTGGGAATTAAAATAACGGTAGAATGACCCCCCTTTCGACATCTCTGGTAATTCCTGATAATTCCTTCATTCATTTGTTATATAAGCTTGGTTTGAAACGAGGGGAGTCAACTGAGAATCTTGATCAAAAAATTTCCCCAAAATAGGTTTCTTGAATTTTTACATTTGCTT
Organism: Diadema setosum; assembly: GCF_964275005.1. Classification (NCBI taxonomy): domain Eukaryota; kingdom Metazoa; phylum Echinodermata; class Echinoidea; order Diadematoida; family Diadematidae; genus Diadema; species Diadema setosum. The sequence continues at coordinate 5,742,647 of NC_092700.1, read as the reverse complement.
TGGTAATTTTATGACTGAACAAGTGTTGCACTCTATTCATTGCTTTCGGTACATTATTTGATGTGAGCATTCCAAGACAAATACTCTGAAAGTTGATTTACAATCATGTCCAGATGGCAAGAAAGTGGGAAAAAGCAAAGGACGTAACAAACATAATCATCATTAGCTCAGAGATATTCCACTCCATCAAATCCATCGAGAATCTAATTTCCTGGAGACCTTAGGATTTCGTACAAAAGCAAAATTACAAGCATATCTTACAGCATTTCGTTACCATGGCAACGAAGACTATAGTGCCAACTGCCACTGGAGATGACCCAGAGAGGAGCGCTTTATGTCAGCATCATCCTTTGTTTGTTTGTTTGTATGTCTGTTTGTTGTTTTTGATTGTGTAAGGATGCATCCGTGAATCTTGCTTCATTTGATTTCTCCCGTCGCGGACCACCAAATACACAAAACATGCATTGTACAGTCTGTAGTTGCCAAGTCTGGCAAAAAAAGTGCACATGCGCCATGACCTGCGTAGTGTTTGAAGGTATACTTTATTTTATCAATGAATTGCTTTCGTGTGAAAGGTGAGTTTGCAACAAACGCATAGAACTCACGTAAGGTGGATGGATTATGCGGCTTGATGAACATGCAGATGAAACAAGAAAGAAAGAGAGTGAGAGAGAGAGAGAGAGAGAGGAAGAAACAATCAACTATATCTTTTGCCCTTTTTGGGGGATAATTTGATAAATTGTTTGCCCTTGCAAATAACGCTTGCTTTTATATAGGTTTTACAATATTCGATGCATCGAACTCTGACTTGAACCTATGTCCAAAAATTCGCACATAAATATCACTGCCTATTCGAATACTTGTAATCGGGTATAAGTAAAAATGACTAGCCGCAGAACATTAAATAAGAAATGCAACTCTTCATTTACAATGTGAGTCACATATGAACTGTCACTGAAGAAAATGTAAGAGTGGGATGGAGCTAATTACTAAACAACTTAAAACGACGAAGTTTAAGGAGAGAGGGACAGAAAGACAAACTGGTAAACTGGCAGAGAGAATAAAGCAGAGAGAAGGAGAGAGAAAGGAAGAAAAGCGATAGAGGGGAAGAGAGGGAGAGAGTTAAGCTGTAATGGAATAATGTGTAAAGCTTTGGAGACGCGCAAGAGATTCCAGATTTGTCTCGGCAAAGCAGAAGACAACAAAATGTAGACAGAGGGGGAGAGATATTGGGAGTGAGAGAGGGAGAGCCGGAGAAAAGAAGGGGGGGGGGGGGGAGGGGAGAAAACTATTGGATGCTCCCGGGCTGCGAGGGAAAACTGGCGCATTGTCAAACGTCGCCGCAAACGATCGCTCATAGAATAGACGCGGTCTTCTTCCAGTAAGTGCGATGGAGCTCGGAAGGTGTAGGCGTGTTTTCGTCATCCTCTAGCGGCGAGTTGCCGGCAGCACCGGATAATTGGGATCATTCTTTTCCTCCCTAGGATCCATAGTTTCCCTTCTTTTTCCGAGGGCAGCGATTTGTAGGCCGAGTCTTGCTGGTGAGTAACAACCACGCATTTGCATTCTTCCATTCATCTTTATCTAATACCCTCTCTATCATGTTTATCACCATTTCTCTTTCTTTATTTATCACTTGCTAATTGTTTGCCCGATTTCTCGATAACTGTTTATTGTCACTCAATCTTACACATCTATTTAAAAACAAAAATAAAAAATCTGGCTTCCAAGGAGAATGACATCATAAACGTACGTAGCCGCTTTCTGGCGTTACTATTTTTACTGGTATCAACAAAACCCCCTGGCCCAGGAAAGGAGAGAAGGAAAGATAGAGAGGGAGAGTATGTGTGAGAGAGGGAGAGAGGGAGAGAGACAGGCAGACTGTCAGAGGAGGAGGTTGGAGAAGCAGCTGATGTAAACCCAGAGACATTCAACTGACCCGTTCTCCCTGGTAGGGAGTCTGCCCTATGCCACCGCATCTCATATTTTGCCACCCCTCCTTCTGCTCCTGAATTCGCAATTTGCGTCCCGTCGCGATTGATTGATGGAGGTCGGGGATGTTAGCTTTTAATTGGATTGAATTATAGGCTACATTCTTCTTCTTTTTTCCTTCCCGCTCCTTCACCGGTTTATCCCATTGATATCTCTGTTTCGGGCTCTTGCAGAGACCTAAATAAATACAAATTCACAAAGGAAAAATCATAATTGCAAAATAAAATCATTGTATGCAATGTCATGATAATATGATGCAGACCTAAGTTTATTGTATGACTAAGTAGGAATGTATGCATGCGTATGTACATCATCTACATAGAACTATGACAATCGGTATTATTACCACGAAAAATCTCCTTAATACTCCTGAATCTACAAGCTTCACAAGGTTTAAATTGTTCCATTTTGTTGAAAAGAAAGTATGCGAAAGAGTAGAGTAACTGACAGCCAGATAATATTCATCCCCCCAAACTGTGTGACTCCATTTTCTTGGTAATTTGAGATATTTGCGATTAAAGCTGCTAAAAGAATATTCTAATAAGTATAGTTAGAAGGGCGTCAAGTTATCACTAAAGCCATAGTGGTCTGGACAACTTAACGCCTTTCTCTAATTCTCAACCGATTCCGTGTTATGGAACAAGTGATCGAGGTTTAACACTTGAAATGGTTTGTATTATTTTTTCTTGTCTCTCTGATGATGGACTTACTTAAATGTCTTACGAAATGTCGCTCAACTCATTTTCAAAACAAGAAGGAATTTCACAAAAGATAGACCCAAGGTACAATAAGCTATAGGCCTATACTTCATTACTATTTGTCAATTCAACCATCGTAAAAACAAACAAACAAACAAACAAACAAAAAACAACGCGAAAGCATAACTACGCATCTGCCTCTATTGCAGAACGTTAATTTCTAATCAGGTGACCGGAAACCCTGCATATAATCAAACATAACTTTGTAACTTCTTAATGTAATATGAACCTATGTTGTAATAAACTGAATTGAATTTAAAAAATGTACAGCCTTATCAAAACACACAAAAAAAACACACCCAAAAAAAAACAATCCTAAGTTTCCATGTAGGCCCTACTCATCTTTATTTCGCAAAGAGACCAAAACAGCAATCACGCCTGTGATTTTATGTTTTGGTTTCGGCGCAGAAAATGGTAATGAACCACTGTGGTTACCTTTCATTTTAATTAATATCACAGACAATACCTTCTTTGTCACCATTCTGATGATTTGTCTATGATTCTCATGATTCGAGTGTGATTTTCTTTCGTTTATATTGTTTCTCTCTCACTCTATCTTTTTCTTCTGGTCATTTTTGATGGATCCGGCTGTTGCGATATGATTTTCTTAATCCAACTCCAGACGATACATGTAGAAAATCAGGCCTTCGCGGTCGTTTCATGGTCGCTTCATTATTATCATTTTCGAACGAGCCAGAGCATGATCGACTAACCATCAGTGCCAATATTGGCGGGAAGCCGATTTACGAGACATACAGCGGAAGTCGAGCAAAGATCAATATTATGTGTTTGGCTTCCGGTCACGTGGTTTAAGAATTGAGGTTCCTGCAAGTAGAGACATAATTATTTATACTGACATACACCCATGTCGACCACACTCTGCACTACATTGCTACTCAATGACGTCATGTAACAAAAAAAAAAACCAATGATTACATTAGTAAATAATAGGATGAAATGCTAGTTAATCATTAGTTACAGCCACAAAAGTTTTTGTTTATTTTGTTTTCTTTTATGTTTGCTTGAAAAATAGTCTCGCCTTAAAAAGAAAAAAAAATCAGTTGTATAAGTGAGTTGAAATAGGTTGAAAATACAATCAAAGCTTTTGTTGTTACTCTCCACTGGCTGTTGAACGGGTCATAAAGTATAAGGAATCTTGCAAGTGTGGTATAAGTGATTCAATAAGCAGGTTCGGTATATCACGATACAGATTGTTAGTTGTGTAGCCATCATGTGCGAAGATAATAAAAGTCGCAAAGTTTCTACTCCTAGATATTACCGAGTCGTCAGTGGGTCAGTCTGAATGAATGATTGGCCGTTTAATGACAAGGATATTTTCTTTCCCCAAATCTTGACACGTCTGAGTCTGTTTTTACGATATCGATACTCGGATGTTGTGAATAAGAAGATCACAAATTCGGCAATTTGCGATGCCATAAATCATCGAATTAAGAAATGCATTAAAAAAATAGTGTAGAGCATTGATCATATTTCTACCACCTCATATCTAACGGCAAAGAAATGGTACGGGAAACGATACTACTGATACCCATCCATTGCTAACAATGATAATGATAATGATAATGACGATGATAATGCTCATGATGATAATATTAATGATGATGATGATAATGATGATGATAATGATAATGATGATTATCTTGAAAATGATGATTAGATTAATAATGATAATGATTATGAAAACAATAGCTGATGATAACGTATAGCCATCACTTTTAGACGCGAATATAAGTTACATCGTGTTTCACAAGCTGATAAGGTTACACTTCGTTGTTCCGAAGGTTCGTTATTCCGAACACGAAAAGAGGTTCGTAATTCCGAAGGATAGTTTAGTTCCTACATTCTTATTATTTTCGGATTGTTGAACCTTCGGAAAAACGCACCTTAGGAATAACACTACAATTAATGTCAGGATGAACGAACCCCTTTTTTTATTTTCGGATCAATGAACACCTAGGTATAGGAGATTTTTGTGATTCGAAATAATGAGCCTTATTTAATCAACGAAACTTCGGAATATAAAATATGTAACGCAACAAATATCACCCTCTGATACAGACTGCCTAAGCACACGTCGCCCTGTTTGTTATAATGCTCGCATGGCAGAAAGCAATATCTACACGTCTAATTAGTGACTTTCGATGTCTACGTCATCAATATGCAAACACGCAGGCAGGCTTTGTTATAATATGCAACTGAAAAGGCCATTCCGCGGGAAAATGAAACAACAACAACAATAACAACAAAACAAGGTTACATTTAGACGGCATTGTTGTTCCAATTACGCGATGTTCTTAAAGATAACGCCATGGGTCTTTATCAGAGCACTCAGTTTCAAAATGAACTTTGCGCGGTTTGTTTGTTTGTTTGCTGTTGTCTAATTGAGTCAAGAATGGAATAAAGATACAAAGACGAGGTAAGTGCATTATAATGTGTTTACAGCGTCAAAATAATACTTGCCGGTGAAAAAAAAAATCTAAGAAATCTCGAGAAAAAAAAACACATAAAAAATTTAAGTATCCTATATAAAAAGGCTTGTACATATACGATGCATGTTCTAATTAGAACTTTGAAACTTTATATTTACATTCATACAACAACTGAGAAAAAAAAAAAATAGACCCTGATTCCTCTGAAGACATTTGATTTTAAAGAAGAAATACCGATAAGAAGATGATTAAGAAGAAAAAATGCATTGATGAAATTAGCTACACACAAATTTGCTGCTCCTTGACAAGTAATTTTTTTTTTTTTTTTTTTGCTCTCCAGAGCATTAAAGGATACAGTAGTGTGCAAAGTGTATGGGGATTTTAGAACCTTGAAGAAAATGAATCGATATCAAAATAACAATGAGAGCTGACAGTAAGATTATTCCCTCCCATTATCTTTCGGATAGCTGTATATCAGATTTCACTAATTTTAGCAGCTTTTCAAATCATTATTATTGAGATAACTTTTACTGCTGAATTAATTTTTATTATTACATTGCTGCTTAAGTCCTACTAAATTCGTGATTTGATTGTTGTTTTTTGTCCTCTTTACCACTCTTTGCTATACGAATGTTTTCAGGCTTTATGACCCTTATGAATAAGATCTAACTTGCGACAATGATAACACATTAGGGAAAAGATAAAAAAAAACAATTAGCAATTGTCAATAGGCTCGCTGTCTTGCCAAAAGTAAAATGGTTGTGTTGCTATGTACTGAACCAGCAACGGCATGTACACAAAACAAAGAAGAATGTGCAGTATTCTATTCTTATTCTTATTCATTATTTCCTTAATGTGTTTTCATCTTTTTTTATATTTTTCTTTTTAGCAAGGGGGTGCCCATATTGCCAAAAGTATGCAATACAATACAATACAATAAATCATAATAAAATACAGAAAAATAGAATACAATGATAATACATTATACGACAAAACAATATGATGCAATACAATACAATACAATACAATACAATACAATACAATACAATACAATACAATACAATACAATAGCTAATGTTCAATACCAGTGGGCTCAAGATTCCCATCGGGCTCAGAGCGCTTACAGAATTACAGAAATGGAACATTTATAGACACAATTCAGAATGATAAATGGAAGCATGTGGACATCACACAATACAGGTCCACCCAGGCAATGATATACATACACACATCAGACATTCGCAAACGCATAAATACATATGCTCGAAGACGCATTGACACACACATGTTTGTACAGACATTGAGATTGGATTTCAAATAAACTATGTTTTTGGGGGTTTTTTTGAAAGGAGTTTGTGGGTATGCAGACTATCTGAACAACATTCAAGGGAATATCATTCCACAGCTTTGATAGAGTAACTGTGAAGCTCCTCCTAACTAAATTTTGATTTATTGGATAGCTGACGGAGTTGAAGGTTGTGTATATCAACCCATTTGGTAATATTTCGTCGACACATTATTTTGTTGTTGTTTGTTTTTCTCCTTCAGGTAAAAGAATTAGTCTGAACACGAATATCTTAGATGATGAGTTTGGAAATGTCATTGATTTATATCATTATACAAATATTCTCTCCTTTCCTTTGTTTAGGCGTTGATGGAATATGGCATTCCAGCATTGGTGATCATTGGTTAATAACGAGCTGACTGCATTCCGAACTGTTATCTTCTGAGAATGAAACATCTGTTTCAAGATTGTTTGATGATTTTTATTTCTTTTTCCTCTATCTCATTTTTGTTACGGAGTGGCTTGAATGCAATCTACCTTATCTACGTAATTTAGCACCTTTGGATACTTTCCGTACTTAAAATGCCTCCGTCGACTAGGAGAACCTATATTTCATCGAGCGTACTAAAGAATCTTGGCGATGAAGTGTGTACATATTTCTCCAAAGGGAGCGTGATCCTTCTTGAGAACCGATTCCACCATATCCCTGAAAACACATCAATCATATTTGGCAAACATTTTCCCTCACTAATTTCTTTCCCTCACTCACCGATTCCGTATGGAGTCTGCCCTGGAAGATGTTACGATGTCTATTGCGATTCTTAAAGGCAGAAACGACCCTTTTTTCAAAATAAACACTCTTACGAATATGATTAAAAAAACGTGCCAAAAAAACAGTTTATATAACTTTGCTTTCAAAATGGAATTGCAGCTTTGCTCAAAACCTCACTGATAATTGACTTACGATTTGCATTCAAAACTCCAGAGAAGAAATCGGAAAAAAAAAACTCCATAGAGGAGGATTCTTAAAGGAATTCCACCTTTAAACTGTCAGGTGACTTTTCTTTTCGTAATTCCTGGGAAATAGAGAAGGAAAGAAAATGTTCAGTCACATGAAAGACTCTTGGGAAGTAGAATATCTCTTTCATATCCCACATATCGCTGTGAATTTAGGATTTGACAATAAGGAAGGGCATGTGTAGTCATTAGTTTGTTCTCAAGTACTTCAAGGACTATGATGTGCTATTAAAGTGTTTTAGGAGAATCACCAACAATGGCTTTCATTATAATCTATACAGATCATTCTATCAAAATGGCAACCTTGGTAAGTAATGATGATACGTCTGTTGAAAGCATCTTTGTGTCTGACATTTGTGAAAGGAAAAGTAATTTCCGTCATGACGTGATAGTGTCTATTTGGTTTCCTTGCAACGCTTAAATTTCTCCAAACTGATTAAAGTGAAGTATTTCATTCAATTATAAAACAAACCTATGATGTCAGTGGAAATTACCTCCACTTCTGTGACTATTCTACGTGCTTACTTTAAAGGTATCTATTTGTTCCTGTCTTTTTCTCTATATATGAAGTGTGCTTCTGTATTTTAGTTTAAAAATTCACATTGCTTAGTGCCTTCGTCATCCGGGAATTAAGAATAAGCGACAATCAGATAAAGCAGGAAAGGGAGATGAGAAGAAGAAATAAAGTGGAAGTGATGCAGTAGAAAATAATAGACTGAAAGTAAACAAAAGAAAGTACACGACGAGAATTTAAAGAGCAGGGACCTTGATTCTGGTAAGCCCGCGTGCCCAGAGCTCTTCCTGAGCACGAACACTCTCAACTTGCGACAGCTTTCATTTAAAGAGTCACGCCCAACATCTACAGGGGAGAATGGGCATGAATTGATGGTATTAGGGCTTCACTCTGGAGACACTTGCGAAGAGCATTCTTTTTTCCCCTTTCTTTCTCTCCCTCTCCCTCTATCTCGATCTCTCTATATATCTGTCCGTCTGTCTGTCTGTCTGTCTGTCTGTCTGTCTGTCTCTCTTTGTCTGTCACTCTCTTCTAGCAATCTGTCTATGTATCCGTTAGTCCGTTTTTGAGTGGACAACTTGCCATCTCGTAATGACGTCTAAACAAACATGAATACTCAACACAACCTCTCACATACATATGACTATAAATACCATGCACACCTTTATGCATGCACGTACTGTACATCGATTATTATTAGCATTTATTGCCAAATTTGAAACGTTTTGCCGTTGATAAACCACAAGGGGCATGTATACATTGTAGTGTAATATTCCTACTTGAAAGTATTTGACAGTATCGATAATTTTGTTTCAATTATTTGGAAAGAATACACTTCACATACTCCCACAGTAGTAGCATTATCCCTTCACTGTTCCAGTCGTACTCCACGTCAATTGTGACCCAAAACTGAATATTATTATGAGCCATATGCCATTAGATTATTTAGGACGTACCTTGATAGCCCATATCCACAACAGGCTCTATGACACGCACACAACGAGTGCCCGTCAGTTTCTTTCTTTTTTTTTTTTTTTAATGGCGCATCTGGAAATGAGGTTCAGTTTATCTTTCTAGAACATTATAGCTCATTTTATGACAAGGGTATTGCACTACGGCAGTAGTTCTAATATCTCACTTCTTTTATTGTAGGATACAGAGATCGTCGCTGATAGATTTCTCACGACGATTTCTCATTGTTTTCTGGGCCAACTTCATGTGCAAATTTTGTGATTTTATGACCTGACATTACATTTACGACATATAAAGCTGGACATATTTCTCCGTTTCCCCCACCACCTCTTAAACTGTCGTGGCGCCACTTTGTTGGTCAGTGAATATGTCGAGGTGTGTGTGTGTGTGGGGGGGGGGGAGGGGAGGGGATTTCGAATGTAACTAGACCTTTTGTGTTCGCTGCAGAACAGGGAAGTACGATTAGTGGCGTCACATGCGCTCTTATACCGAGGACATGCAGGTTTAGACTTTTTTTCCACAGGCGCTCATGCAGTTGTTAGCATTGAGCGAAGAACGTGAAGCCTTGAGAGATCTATGCTTGTGATTACATTTCAATGACCAATAGAAAGCTTATCACCCGCGCACCACTCATACTGAGTAATTTAGTTAGTCACTGCGACCAAGCAAATTGTTCGATTGGCCTTCGGCCTTTAGTGCAAAAGGTGTAGGTCGTATATGCATGCGCTGCTTCGGATGGCGCTCTGTGATTTTTGCTACCAAACGCTGATGGCAAGATTTGGTATGTTCAACTTTCTTTAGTAAAACAAACTAACAAACAAACAAAACAAACAAAGAAACAAACAAAAAACAGACGAATCTCCAAAGACCCTTTTGCTGGGTCTTGGCTATCGCTGGTAGCTTGACTAGTCTGTCATATTGACTTTCTGCTTGCTACTCTTGCAAGCACTACATTACGGGAAGGCGAGGGAAGGCTGGGTGATCGGGGTGCGGGGCGAGGGGTCGTCAGATTTGAATAGAGGGGGTTACAATCCATGTGTCCAATCATGAACTTAGGAATTTAGGTAAGTAGGCTATATGTATTGCTTTAGACGAAACTTCGAGCAACGTGCAGTGCATTTTGGCAATTTCCAAATGCTAAGTCTGCACAAGTGTTCACGTTCAACGCTAGATACTAGTACATGATGGCCGTTTTGATTCCCTTCTTTGATGCTATTCTGAAATTCTTGACTCTTACTTCCGAGTGTAATTGGCCCATTTGAAATTAGCCTTAAAACAAACGAAGCAAAGCTATTCAGACAAAATCAATGTTAGGTATAGAATAGATTTGACTTCTTTATATAAAGGAAGATATACAGAAGTTCATCATTGTAGGAAGGTATAGTCTAGGGTGACTGAGAAAGAGACTAGGGTGGTATTCTGAAAATTTTCCTAAGTTTCTTCCTATGTCAGAAAGTTAATTAGGAAGTGCCTAGGAAAGACAGAATTGGTATTCTGAAATTTCTTCCTAGGAACTAAAAATGCAAATTAGGCTACCCTTATCCCCGCCCACGTCCTTTCTTAAGTCAATGTATAATCTCTTTGAGCCAATACGGAATGCCTTATCATAAGGGAACCAACCAATGAAAATCACATATTTCTTATGACGTAGGGTTGAATAGACGTGTGCGCGGCATGTCCCCTTTGTCATGCCCATTTCACGCATCAGAGTTTATGTTGCGCGCAATGAATGACATGCGCCTATATCACGATGTTTGCAGGTTGCTATATCTTAACAACGTCCAATGTGTACTTAGGTCAGGGATGGGGCTTTCCTAAATATCTCCTTAAAATTCTTTCCTAAGTACATTCTAGAATACCAATTTCTTCCTAAGTCAGAAATTTGCATATCTCATCCTCATTTCCATATCTTCCTAAGTTTCTTCCTAAGTTTAGGAAAAAAGTTAGGAAGTCACTTAGGAAGAAACGTAGGAAGATTTTCAGAATACCACATAGGAAAAAATCCTGACTTAGGAAAAAAATTGCTTCCTAGGAAGGATTTCAGAATACCACCCTAGGAGGTTGACGCCATTTAATGACATGACCTATGATCATCTTAGCTCCTCCTTGCAAGGAGACCACAAATCAAACGTATAATGTGTAGATCCTCCTAAACTAAAATTAAGGTTAAATGGTGCATAGTTTTCTGTTGTTTCTGGTGCTACTTAAGATTAAAGGTTTCGAGATATTGTACGTCGAACTGAAATGAGTGGTTCCTACCCGTAATGACAGAGAGACGTGGATCTGCCACGTCATTCTGAGTGATTTTATTTTCTCCTATTACCATGTCGTCTCATCCAATTGCTTGCATGGCTCGACAGTCGCCCTATATTAGTTGCGTGCTATTAGAGTCCACAGTTCATGCTATAGGAGAATTGGCAGCAAAGCGGTGGAATAGCAGGAGGAACAAAGGACGTGTCCAAAGGATTGGGTCCTGGAAATAAAAAAAGAAAGTGAGAAAAAGAGGGAAATGATTTTGACTAATGATCCCCTCACGTGCGGACATACGATCGAGTCACATACGCACCCAGCCGTGCTGACAAGTCAAGTGATGCGAGGAGGGCCAAAGGTGTGGAAAGGGAAATTAACTCAATTCATCATTTTCCATGTGCACAGCGGCGAATATCGATTTTTGCTCCGTATCATTCTGAGCACGTTCACCCAATTTTTTTTTTTTTTTTTGTCCTTCCACTTTAATGGGCAAAGTGACGGGGAGAAGATTTAAGACTGCTGATAAGATGAGGAAAATCAAGGCGAAATAAACAATAATAGTAATAAGGAGAGACACAGAAGCAGAGAAGGAGAGAGAGAGGAAGATAGACAGACAGACAGACAGACAGAGCGAAAGAGATGGAGAGATGGGATGGGGACAGAGAACCCGGAGAAGATAGACGGATTGATCTAATTAAAAACCTAAACGCACATGTGCCCATTCCGGAAAGCAACAACATTGGTGTGGTGACGATTTATCGATCGAGGGACGATGGGTTCAAGTACAGACCCAAAGTCACCAGGGCAATTACATCCCAGGCGGATCGTTGTCCACTACAGTAGGACAGAATTCACACAAGCAATTTCAAAAGGACACCCAACCACCCCCAATATATACTGTATATATTATAATATATATATATATATATATATATATATATATATATATATATAATATTTTTTTCTTTTCTCGTATAGATATTTTGTTTTTGTTTTGAATCATATATTAGACGCAAGATATGCTATAAAGGCTTGTTAAGTTGTAGTCATTCTGCTATCCTGAATAGTCTAAATCGACGTTTTGTTTTGCTTTTTTTTTTCTTCAATCTGTTAACAGTCCATTGTACACGTAAATGTTAGTTATGCTTAAATGTATAGATTGTATGCCTTATTGTGTTAGAAAAATGACTGTACTTTGTTTGCAATATCTGTTCAATACAGACAATTCTGTATAAACTGAATTGAATTGAATTGGATTGAATTGTATTGAATTGAATTGAATTGAATTGAATTGAATTGAATTGAATTGACGATGCTCCGGAAGAAACTGCTTAACAATGGTTTTCAGTTTGACAAATCTGCGTTGCATTGTCGTGTAATACAAGTGTACATGTTTCCAGAAACTCGATATTGTGTAGATTTGAAGCTATGGAAATGTAGACCTGAGTGCAAACATCGAATGCTTCAAACAGCTGTCAAAAAAAAAAACAAACCCACCAACAACATACACCTGTACATGGGTATGACAACATATGCAATACCCTACATTTCAAGAGTCATTTAGGCAGAGAATATTTCATCCAATATACGACTTGCGAGCATGACTCTGTTCATTGATCTGTTGAAACCGACAGCTTTATTCTCAAAACTTAAGTTTGTTGCATGTTTGGCATTTGACATTGTCACTTTTTAAAGTTAAGCCACTACAATATCAAACAGTATAATTATGTTGTTACCGTGTACTGATGTAAACCAAATCTTGCCAGAAGTATGGCTAGATCACGACTCTTATGACTGTGCAATTAGAACTTACTTCAAACACAGGCTAAACATTGCTAACAGTCTGTTTTGCTAGGGGGGAAAAAAAAGCTTCATCGGACAAGATCAAATGCACCACCTTGGTTTTCATTGTGGGAGAATACCGAGTGCTCCTATGAGGTTAAGTATTGCAGGTGACAAGCTTCTCTTTTTTTTTCTCTCTCTCTCTTCGTCTTTGTGAGCGATTTTAATCAAACACAATTAATCTAATTGATATGTCCAGCACCCTAAGCCATCACCATTCCTCTTTCCTTGTCACTTGCTTGTGGTGATGATCTAGTTAAAATCTCCTTCCTGTCTTCTACGAAAAGTCGCTAAGGACTGCCATAACCATAAGAACGAAACAATAGCATCAAAAAAGCAACAAATTAGTCATGATAATTTAATCGGGTTTACATATCTGTTTTGCCCAAAATCAACGCCAATCACTCTCTATCAGTGTTCATCAATCTTCACCTGTGATCACTGATATTTACTTCAAATTCGGAAAAAGACAAAACTAGGACGTAGTGGCTGAGAGAGACGCTAATGATGCGGGGAATCTGAACCTGCTTATCCCTATGTACTGTAAAGCATCTCGGGGCTTGAGGAGCTCCGCTTAAACCAGCAAGACTGTGAGTATGGCAAACTAGTACGATTGTCTCCCTTAACATGAACGAAGCCAATTGACAAAAGGATTGTTTTGTTTTGTTTTGTTTTGTTTTGTTTTGTTTGTTTGTTTTTTTAGGGGAGGGGGCGTTTTCTTGTCAAACGTAATTGGTCTTACTGTCAAATTCACTTAGGTCAACATCTGTGATATGATGATTTGATATAACAATTTTGTATTATAGTGCTTGCCGGTTCTTCCACCTGACAGCGAGCCTGGTATTTATGAATAATGATAAAAGGAGCCTTCTAATGCATTTTACGCAAACCGCTTTCTACTTGTTGACCATTCTGTTCATCTGGTCTACTTGGCCCATTAAAGTTCATCCTTTGTTTCAACATTAATTCCATAAATCCATAAAGGTTACGCATAAAATCGCTTTGAAAACGTGTGAAGTGCCTAACCAACTAAGAAAAAAGAAAGGTCAATTGTACCGATGTGCGGATGAGGTAGATTGTAACTCCGAACTGGTTCATACTTCCTGTACGCAGGACTCTGTTACCCATGGCGATCGCAGTTTTAATATGTACTTTATGATGCAGCAACTTTGTTTTGAGAGGACAAATAATGTCATGGCTATGTTCCGCAGACCAAAGCATTGGAGACGTCTGGTTATACTATGACTTGCATCGTTTTCACACAGATGGTACCCTACATACTGGGTCAGTGGTGAACACTGCAAATAGACCAGAGCAGATTAGGTATATATGTCATCGTAGTGGTATCCCCGTTATTCCCTGTCAAATGCGGTGTTCACGACCATGAACTGATAAGTCTATCCGCATCCCCAGCAAAAAAGGCAATGTTTATTTATGTCTACCGTCGGCAGTTTACAGAGTGAACGTCCTCTTTGGAATGACGTTCTCCTTGGATCATGTCTTAGAAAGGAATGCACAGAGGCACATGTACAGAAGAAAGGAACCTGATGAAAAGGGAAAGAAAGAAAAGGGCATGACAAAAATGGGAGAATGAAAGAAATAGAGAGAGGAAAAGACGGAGAGAGCGCCTCGGAAGGAGGAAAAGAGAGAGGAGAGGTACAGCAGAAGAAGTGTTAAAGACAGAGAGGGAAAAGGAGAGAAGAAAAAAGGCTAAGAATGCTTGAAGCTGCACAATGTTCGCTGTCGAACAAGATCTCTTTCAGCATTGTGCGAGAGCATGTTTGACTTCTACAGTATAATGCTGTTGCAGAACCTATAGTTTACATAAGTGCGCTATCATTTTTTTTTTCATTCGCGAAATGTTTGACGAACAAGGCAGAACTTGTACAATTTCTTACGACGGCAGTCGTGATTTGTAAAAGATTGTGGACCATTCAAACACGAGGGTTGAAGAAAATACAAAAATCTAGAAAATCTACTAGAAATTTTTTTAATGTTTTTTTTATCGTAAGGTTTATACTTTGGCACATGAATGGAGAGTCAAAACGACTTTTCATGTTGTTGAATTAAAGTTTCGATGTATAATGAATGTATACATATACGAACATTTTTGTGTTGATTTGTTTGCTGTCGAATGTCAAGTAGGCGTAATTTCTCGTATGCTATGGCGTTACTAATGACTGCAAAACAAAGCAAAGCAAAGCAAAAGAATAAAAAACAAACACACACACAATTTAACAAAAAAAAAGAAGAAAGAAAGAAAGTCCATATGGATTTTTGTCATTTTATATGATCTGATCTAACATCGAATCACATTGAATTATACGGAGGTCTCATGCAGCAGTTGTCGAGTGAGGCATTCACAGTTTTCAAAGGTCACCGTGGCAAATTTCTTTGTGCTTTTTGGAAGGGAGAGTAAATGTGAAGGTTTAATTCTCATTCAAGAGGAAAAGGCGAATGCCATCACCATCATGCAAATGATGGCGTTATTGGATTTTACCGCTGTTTCATGCTGTTTGTTGAATGATGTACTAGTTCAGTGCTTAAGTTCAGCCGCATGACCTCACTCGTAGACAGTTGGTATGTTGGTTTTCACTACCAGGGTATACATGTCCTGCAGTGTACTTGTTCACAATTTACTGTACCTAAATGAAATAATGCATTGGTTCTTGACTTTCAGGTCAATGACTAGCCTTTCACTCCTAAATTCAGAATCATATGAAGTGACATTACACTGACATTCACGTGACTTTCATGTGAGCACACGTGCGGATGACGGTGCCAATTCTATTTCTTTTTCAAGTTGTGAAAATTTGCTCCTATATAGATTTCATAGCATTTAATTGGCTTTGAAATGGTTCAAGGTTTTGTTCAACAATTTTCTTTTGATTCATAGAATAATTTGTATCATGATTATTTCATTATGGTATAGTACATTAAGGTTTGTTCAGTAAAATCAAATATTTTGTTTATCTTGACAAAGTCGGAATCGGGCTGCTGTGACGTCAGGAACAATTTAGTAACTTTTTTATCATTCTGTGACTCGCTTATTGTCAAATATAACGAAAGAAAATGATAATGAGCTTATTTTGAGTTTAAGAATAAGCTTAAAAAGAATCTTTTGCGACAGTGGTTGGAATTCTTATCTTCTTTTAAGGGTCACTGAAACAGGTCAAAGGTTATAATCTGAATATGTGAACAAATACTGAAATTAGAATACATATATTATATAGATTAAGTTGATTTTTATGATGATAATGACGCTGATTGTGATATATTCATTTATTGCATATATAAATTTCATCAATCTTTTAATCTTACAATACATCTTTATCGGACACATGTGCCCCTCTACGTTCAAGTCTCATTTTCGTAAAAGGTTTATTATGACGACTCTTTATACTTGTTCAACAAGACAGTGTTTAAATTAAAAACTAACGTTACATTTCGTCGCTCATCGAACGCAAAAATCGTCAAAGTACTGTTGAATGCCATGCGTAGTAATGACACGTCACTACAAGTCTGTTAAACGCTCAAGATGGCAACACATCAATATACAGCTCTGTGAAATACGCTGGCTATTAATGACTAAGAACAAGTCTATTTCAAATTTTGTTAGTTGACTACGTATTGAAAACACGTCATGATTCTGTTGAATGCACGTGCTGATAGAAGATAAACCTATGAGTCTGTCGAATTCACGGTTTGACGGTATAGGACGGAACATATTTCTCAAATGCTTAGATTGGTAATAGTAGGCGCATTATTAGGGTAAGTTAGTTAACTGCCTGATCTTTAAAACTTCTCTTTGAAAGGACATTGATTAGATCAATTCAAATTCTGGGAGTATCGCTTTAGAGTATAGGCAGATCTGTTCAGGGATTTACAGTATCGCTTAAGATGTAGGCAAAACAGGCCAGGGGATTTGATTTGTATGAATAAATATTGACTTTTCATAGAGAGTTCAGTTGCTCAAAATATTGAAGCTAGACTAGAACATAGTTCGTTTTCACCAGTTTTGTGTTTGTGGAAGAGAAGCAAAAAAAAAAAAGTTTCCTGATGCTCTCTATCACTGTCTTAGTCAATTTGCACCACATGTGCCTTGATTAGTGGTCACTCAGGTGCTATTTAGCTGGGATTCTTGACATTCTGAAGTGGCATTTGGCTAAATGTCACACAAATTCCGCGGTGTCCACCATTATTTTGTTCACGGAATCCTGACAACATGTTTTCAATGGAAACGCTTTCATGGTCTTTCTTGGTGCCAGTTGAACACACGGTAGTATGGTAGCGTACAATGCCAGCAGATGGCAACTAATGGAGGAATTCGAGCGCAAGTATTTGGCAGAAGATCATCATTTCCTGTCGCATATTTCTTAGAGGTTACATATCAAAGAAGATATTAAGATAGAGAGAAACATGAGGCTGAAAGAGGGTGAGAATGTCAAAGAAAGTTGGGGGGAGGACAGATATCGAGGCAAAAGCAGGAGGCGGTAATGAAAACAACGCATTAACGTGTTCTCAAACATGATAATGTATTCTGATCTTAAAAGCTTCAACTATTAGCACATTATGGAACGCTTGAGCTCTTCGGTGGAATAGAGTTGTTGTTACAGCGAAATCAGTAGAGAAATAGGCGAAGTACAGAAGCAATAATATTTTCAATTCTTCTGAGGAAGACCATTGGGTTTCTACCGACACTCTGTTATGTGCATCAGCTTGTTTTTTGAGTTGTTTAATGTTGATTTGTGCCAGTATGAATGACAATGTGCCTGTGTGTGTTTCCCGCCTGTATGTACCTTATATATGTTTCTTTTCCCCTGATGCTATTCAATTATACATCAGCAGTTTTTTTTTTTCTACTTCTTGTGTATCAAATCTTAGGATTACAAAATTTATTCAAATCGCAACATATCCCAACCGTGAATATGGAACACTGATTGCTATCAATACAGAGGACGCCTCAGCCACTGTATCATGGTACGCATGTTTCAGCTGACAGCCGTATTGCTTTCTTTTCATTGAGAGCACTAATTCTGCATCTGGTTTTAATTACTTTATGAATGCCAACCTTTTTCTAGGCTCATATCGACAGACTCTATCTTTAAAAGCGATTTCAGGGTCTTTTGAGGGCATACTGCTGTGTTCTCCTTTTCTTGAACGCCAGACCGTTGATCACAGTGATTTTAAGCGAATTACGCAAACAAAAGTTACAACGATCATGAACACCATGCATGACTGAAAGCAACCAACTCTGGTTGGGAACACTGTTTGCCAGTCACTGAGTGACTTCGACTTTTCTGTCCATGCTGATGCGGCAACTTGCAAAGGGGATACTAGTAACTGTGAAGAAAGAGAGCTTGACACTTGACGAAAATTTGCTCACCCTTGTTTGACCTTTACCACCTTCAATAAAAAGAAGCATTCAAAGATCATATCTATTGTTCCTTGACCTTTCTAGCAAGTACAGTGAGGTTGGATAATATAAGGCGTGGATGAAATTCCGCGGCTGACATTTTCGCTTTTGATTGATCCGGGCATATCGTAGAGAGGCCGAAAGAAAAAAAAAAAGAAAGTGTTTCTTGCCTTCCGTCTTATTTGGAACCCGCGTTCTCGTGCTCGTTATTTTTATCGCACAATTGTCTGCTGTACACGAAACCGCTTTAAAGGGCGCCAAGTCCAAGTCTATATTTTTCCAGCTGTATTCTTGTTGAAAAAAAAAAATCCTTAGAGCTTCTTTTGAAGCATTGAGTCATTGTCAGATGAATGCTACCAGGAGAGAGTGAAGTAGAGAGACAGAGAGAGACTGAGACAGAGAGGAAGAAAGAGATCAAATGAAAGAAAGAAAGAAAGAAAGAAAGAAAGAAAGAGAGAAAGAAAGAAAGAAGAAAGAAAGAAAGAAAGAAAGAAAGAAAGAAAGAAAGAAAGAAAGAAAGAAAGAAAGATTGCATATTTACTGCTGGAGGTTATAGGGAATGAAGACAGTACTATATCCATTATACAGTATGTGCCCCCCCCCCAAAAAAAAAATACAATCAGATTTTCGCATTGATAACACCTAATATGATTAAGCTGTCTAAATGATATTTCAGGGTCTTAAAATGTAACATCTTAGCTCTATTTTACAGAAAAACCCATTCAATTTGGTTAAGCGGTCACAGAGAATATGTGGATTGTTGTAAAGCATGTCATGAGTCTGATTCTTCCAAGTTTAGCACTTGGATACTCATGTGTGTGAACACCATAGACAGAACTTAGAGGGGGGGGGGGGGGGAGATTCCTGACATGCTCTACAAAGTTCCTCATTTCTCTTTGACCATTGAAGTAAATCAAATGGGGGTTTCTGTAAGATGTAGGCAATGAGTTATAGTTTCGTACCCTGAAATTTTATTTGGATTGATTCACTATTTTTAAAGTTATCATTGCAGAGGGTCCCGTTGTATTTTTTTTTTTTTGGGGGGGGGGGACATACGGTAGAATAGCAAGATGTTTTGAAGTTGGGGAAATTTACATCACTTTGTAAAGCATTATTTTCTAGTTCATTCACCTGAATGAATGTTCTAACTCTAATTATGTTAAAACGTGAGTATTCTGTTTATTGGAAGATCATTCGGTTTTTTAACCCTATTTTTTCTTTCGAATTGAATAGACATAATTGCCTGGCATTTGGGAATACTTTTATGTTCGAATTTTCCCCTTCTACTACCTTTTGCTACCTTCTACCATGTATAATAGCTGTATATTAAAATACCTTTTCAAACTTCAAACAGTCTTCCGAGCATATCTAAGACAAAATGTAAGTATAAACAGATACCAGCGTCGATAAAGCGTTGATATTTAAATGCAAAGTATTCTATTACTATAAGACGTGTTTAGCTCCAGTCTCGGTATGTTTACGCAACAGATAAGGAGAGAATTATGTACCATCATAGAGTAGATGACACTGCTCATTACCTTATTCGGATGATGATGTCTAGTTTCGTATGACCGGTTCTACCGCATATAAATCAACTTGAAGAAACTAGAAGATACACAATTTCATTATGGGGCAGTGATGATTAACAAAATCATACGCTACCGAAATCCTGAAAGTGGCTCTATTATTATGTACTCTTTTTAATGAGATTTTTGCTTTAGGGAAGGCCGCGTCGCTCATGAGTAGAAGTATCTTTAAGTTGAATTGGTGGTTATTCGCCTCAACTGTCTGTTTAAGTTCTAGAATCATATCGGTGAGGTCAGCTGTCGACCTGAGCTGCATTATTATAAAATACTACTACCGTTTGTTGTCGTGTGAGGCTCCCGGCAGTGGTTTAAAAAAATTTTTCTTGATGCATATGTCTAGGTCAGTTGTGTCACAAAATGTCCTACTATATAAAACAAAAATCGAAAAAAGCCTAAAAGATATGAAAAAATATATACATATATTGAGAGCTTGCTTCCAAAAGGCACAAAATCCATTGAAAAATAATGAATCACGGTAGCGCCTTTTGGAAGCAAGCTCTTCATAGCTGATATCACTTAGCGTCTATTTTTCTCACTAAACCATAACTTTAGGCGGCTTAGTCTGGAAACAATTTTATTATATCTATTGTTCACATTTTGCATAAATACAATACTTTATAATAATTATTATGATTACATTTTTTATATTGCTTGTAAACTCACATTTTAGAACTATATGAAAGTATAAGTTTCATCTGCAAATGGTAAATAATACCTAAGTGGCGTCGTCATTGTACTTCCTGGTCCGAGCACCCACATTATACTTTCAACTGCTCTTTTCTTGATTTAATTGTTTTTTTTTTGTGTGTGTGTGTGTGTGATTTCGGCTGATTTTGCTGCTTTAATCTACTGATTTGATATCAAGTCTAACAATATACTGGATTACACATGCTGTAGTTGTTTGAGATTTAGTTGGTATGAGCTAAATTTCAGGTATTAAGTTGTGTTAACGTTGAATTGGGCGAGGGAGCCTATACTGATATGCCGTTTCAGTTCCACGTTATGCCAACGTCGATATATATCATGGCTTTGACAGAGAAAGTATTATTCATCGCAGTCTTTCTGGTTTTCTTTTCCTCAAAGGAAGCAGTTTTTACTTGTCATTCAGTCTTCCAGCCCTTTCTTTCAAGGCGTGATAAGATATTTTAATGAATTTAGCATCCGACGCATTGTTGGTGAAGGAGCAAAGGTTGATGGCATGGATATCCATCCACTTGATTCCGGAAGCGACCTTTAAAATGTGATTAAACAAACTGAATTATTTTTATCTTTCTTTGAAGAATGGGGTCATGTCATTAAGTATCGTTTCACTTGTAGACTGAGACTTCCAAGAAAGAGGGAGAGAGAGAGAGAGAGAGAGAGAGACATGCAAACAGAGAGAGAGAGAGAGGGAGAAGAAGATAACAATTAATACAAATGTATAAATAGACGCGGAAAAGGAGAGATACTGAAAGAAAGAAGGGAAATGTAGGCGAGATAGAGAGAGAGAGAAGAGGGTTACAGAGACGAGTGGGTACAGAGAAATTAGAAGATAGATAAAAGAGAGAGATATGTAGAGAGAAAGAGATATATAGAGAGCGTATTTGTGTCATAGATGGAGAGAGAGAGAGAGAGAGTCAGTTATGAATACGGAATAGGGATATGGAGAGGGAGCGATACCGGGAGATAATGAACAGAAAAACAAACAGGAGGAGAGCTACAGACATAATAGCGAGCAAGATGATTAAAGAGATGATGGGAGGAGATAAGTATGAAGGAAAGAATATGGAAATTGCTGCCTTATTATTGTTGACGTGTGGTCATTGCCTACTTCTTGAGAAAAAAAAAACGAGAATGAGAGGTCATAACCAATAACGGAATAATGTCAAAAATCTCAGCTTACTACAAAAATGAGACAATATCCATCTTTGTTCCAAACTCAATTTTACCCATTTCTCTTACAATTATGTATCATTTGATTGAAACAGGGTGCCAAGCAAAATTAACAAGGTAAACATGACGACTATCATAAATGGCAGGACAAAATGAAAAAATCTCTGATTTGAGAGGAAAAGGTTTCGAAGCTTCGTCCATGGATTAAAAAGCCATGTTAACCCATTGTGTGCTTTGAGTGCGAGTTGGCACATAAGCCCTCATTAAGCCTCATACAAACAGTTTATCGTGATGGCACAGAAGGAGATACAAACGATGAATGTTTGATTAAAATCTGAGGTAATAATTCTTTTTACATCAGATTCCAACTACCTTCTTCCACCAGATGTTACCGGCTTAGATCTTTTGGTTATGTTTTTGCATTGTGATCACTGGCTACATCATGCAAAGAAACAAGAGTTACACCTGTCCGACTGATTTCAAGATTAGTTGGAAGACCTCCCTGGTACTTTGGTGTTTCCATTTATATAAATGTATCAGTACTGGTGTTTGTTTTCACTCACCAACATTAAGTTCATTGCCTTATAACAGAATAAGGAATTTTAAGATAGAGACGATTTAAATGTAAGACTGTGATCTGACTGAATTTAGGTGCGATCCTCTCAGGGGTGCAATTAATTACCCTTTTCCGAAATTTAAGAATAATTCTTTTATTATAATTACAATGAATCGTGATTTCATTGCTGTCAGATTTAAAAAAAAAAAAATTACTGACTTCATTTTGCATTTACATCCTCTCGAGCAAATGGTTATAATTACTTTTTTTTTTAATGAAAATGTATTTATATTGTCAGGAAATTTCAGTTCAGGAAGCATTCAGCAAAGCATAAAATACTATTTCCCCTACGGACCAATGGTAACGCTGTCACATATAGTGCAAGGGGTGTGGTGGACAGGCAATTGATTTTAACGCTGTCAGGTAGAACTGGTGTTTTTCAATACAGCAGAGGTATAGGATGTGCTTAGAGCGAGAGGGAGAGATAGGGAGGGAAAGAGAGACAAAAAGGTAGATATATATTTCAAAACGAATCACACCGAAGGCGCACGCTATTGTGTATGATGCCCAGGTTAACCATAGCACAACATTTTGCTGTCTGGCGTGGAATCACCATCGAAGCTAATAATAATCACAGAGCTGTCTGACGCGGGTGGCATCTGGATTACGGTAGATCGCTCCAAGCGCTGGTTTCGTAATTTCCCCGGGAAATTGGGAGTAGAATCCAACCATAAATTCAATAACGACGAGCTATCTCGGCTTACATATTTGAGGGTGGCGAGAGGTTCACGCAGCGGTTTGAAATGATGAAAAAAGGGGCGGGGTCTGTCGCTGTCGGATCGAGATAGTGAAGGGACAGCTCTGTCCTTCTGATTGGCGTACTTCCTCTGAAGAGGATAAAAGAGAGGGAGAGAGAGAGAGAGAGAGGAAGAAGAACTGGTGTATTAAGGGATGAAGATTCGACGCACTTCTCCATGCTACCCATATTAAATGTTTGGTACAAGTATAGTGTAAGTTAGACTTTGATTTATTGCTGTACATTACAGTCTGTATTTAGATTATGTGTATCATTTTCCCCAAATCTAATGTTGTGTGACGGATGAGTTTGATTTTATATATATATATATATATATATATATATATATATATATGCATGAATACTGATATCAAAATACATTACAATACATATATAACTAACTTTACATATATATAACTAAATACACATGTAAAGTATATTCATTTTAAACAATTTACCAATAAGATCTAAAAATACAATATGAAACGTTCTCCATTATTGATTAATTATCTATGGTAGGGTGCATTTCTATATTAATCAATTCAATATTACTCACCAAGTTTCTTAAAGTATAATTACTTGTATTTCTCATTAGGTTGCATCTATGTTCTGTCTACAACCACATTACATGTAGCCTACGTGTATGTGCGTATTAGTGGGCATAGTAATTTATATCTCAGCGTGTTTCAACCTGCGTTAGTTAGTAGGATCAAATTGCTTCCCGTGATAAACAATATTATATGCAAAGATATCAATGCTAACGCTAGGCGATCATGTTCTCTAATTTCACGCGCAGAATCAGATAACAGCCGCGATAATGATGGTTTTCTTGTCTAATCACGACCATCATGAGGATGCTTTAATATAGTTACAGAGTGGAATCAATCTAGGAGCAAAAGTTTTAGCCAGGTTGAATTCTTAGGCTTGATGGCGATGAATAAACGTCTTGTTTGAGGTGCTTGTTATAGGCCAGTGGTTTTTACAAACTCTCTCTGTTTGATCTAGTAGCATTCTTGTCAAAAAGATTATTTGTTTGTTTGTTTGCATTTATTTAGCTCCTCAAGTCAAAACAAAATACAGATACACTATTATGGAAATTAAATATAAACTTACTAGATTACATAGGAGTGAAACAAAATGAACAACTTCACGTAAACTACGACATAACAATCACAAAACATTAATGGGTTGTAGAAATCATAAAAGGCAATATTATTTGAATCAACAAGAAAAAAAAAAAAGAGACCTCAGTATTAGAATGGCTTGACTTGGCTGGCGGCCTCATGGGCAATTCAGCTCAGGCTTGCTTCTCACAAAAGGACGAGATGTGTTTAGTGGTATGTAGTGTAAGGAAGATGTACCAGTAAGGTAGAAACTGGTGCTATGCGCGCGCAGCATGTGCACTGGATGCTGTTCTGGAGCCATGTAATATCACCATTGTTCAAATTCAAATTCAAATTCAAATTCAAATGAATTTATTAGGAATTTTCTGCATCGAATTATTACAAATGAAATACAGTCATTTCTTTTTGTTTACAAGACAATCTAACATACAGTGTGTACATCCGAATATAAAACTGAGATATATACGTGTACAGATGAAATAAAAGAATATCATTAATATAAATACGATAATGCTAATTTAATAAGGCCAAAATCTTACCAAGGCTAAGTAAATTATGCAGTTATAATTCATTGAGTACATTGCATTAGAATGTACTGAGGAAAAGATCACTCCAAAGAAGTCCATTATGCAGTAAAGAACTGTATAAGCTCTTTTCTGCGATCTACTTCCACAAAACAACAGAAAACTACCAAACACGAGAGGTTGGTACCCTGCTCAGCTAGGCGCCCCTATCTGTCCTTAGAAAAGAAAAAAAATAATACTATCTGCTTGTCTGGTATAATGATTTTCGATGCGTTCCTGTGATGGTGAAAGAAGCATTTAGTGGTCACGATCGCACTTTATCGGCTCTCTCGATCACACAACAGGTGCAGGACGATAATTTTAGAGAGTGAAACGTCACGTTTCTTTGGTAGGTTTCCTTCAGGGGTCAGCTGGCTCGTACGTGTCAAAACATTTGGGCTTTAGTGTCGTGAATACGAGCTAATTCCTTTTCCATGTACCCGTTTTGATTTTTGTGCCTTTATGAATAACTCATGTTTTATGTCGTGTTTTCGTATAATCTAGAATTGCTCGTCTCTCTTGGAGATATCTTTGGAGGTAAACCTGCCAGCTTCATCCCGAAGATAGTGAAGGGATGCATGATAACAGATGGAAAATAAAATTAATTAAGCGCTTATACGATCTTCATAGTTATTAACAAAGAAGGTAACATAATGTCTAGGTGCCATCGGTAGCAAGTCTAATTTGTACTCAGTATCAGGAACTAGCTGCGAAATGGGAGTCCGAATATATCTGTACGTGCATTTGTAAAGTGGCGTTCGTCACGTTGTTAACCCACGGGGCTACAATGGTTAACCCATCCGATCAGACTTCTCACCGTGCCCGCTCTTCTTTCGTAAGCCAATCACATCACACAGCAGCTGCAAATCTGGCGCAGCGTTTAATATCACTTGTCCAACGTATCCCTATAGCGTCAAGTCCCTGGATCGTCGCTTTTGCCAGCACGTCCGTATGTGTGTATGAAATAAATATGTATCTCTGTGTGTGTGTGTGTGTGTGTGTGTATATGTAGGTATGTGTATGTGTGTATTTTGTGTTTCTTTATGTATGTGAAATTGGTGTGTGGTGTAGGTCTATGTTTAGGTGCATGATAGTGTGTTACATTATATGATACATTGTGTAAAACGTTCTGCACACTCAAAAAACCCTCATGACCTTCATCACAAAGCGTTTAAAATGTAGATGCTCATGATGTTAAGATATGACATGAATTATTGACATACACCAGTTTGTTGTATTATTGTATAAAACGTGCAATTTATTACTTGGAAGAACTCGTGACAGTCCTTTGAAGTGCCTGGGAACTGAATAAAACGGTAGATATTTAGATCACTACATCTAAATCAGATTCCTCGGCCTCCATTGGCTTTCCAGTCAATTTGACTGCCCCTCAAACAAGACTTGAAATGAGGAGTCATTTCCTACCTCAAAAAAGAGCATGGTGAAAAGTCATTTAAGCCCTCCCCCGCCCTCCACTCTCTCTCTCTCCCTCTCCCTCTCTGTCTCCCTCCCTCTCTCTCTCTCCCCCTCTCCCTCTCTCACTTTCTCTGTCAAAACGAGAGATGATGCCAACTCTCTTATGTGATTCGCCCCGGGGAACTATTAAGCATTGTAGTCAGGACACGATTTCAATCTAGGCACTCGAGAAGAACAAAGAGTTTGATATAAAATCTGAATGTTACGAATATAGAAATACATGTATAATTATCATTATGATAGAAAAGGAAAGCTCAAATATTCCTGTGAAGTGCAAAAGGCAGACACGAAGATAGAAAAGAAATTCTAAAGAGATATTACAGACAGAGGGCTTTATGAGAAACGGATATAGTTATTTACTCATCCACAAACTTCAAACACACAACATCAATGCATATGCAACGTATATATATATATATATACGTATATATATATATATATATACGTATATATATATATATAAATATATACGTCTTAGTTCGTGTGTGTGTGTGCGTGTGTGTGTGTTTATGTGAGTGTGGAGAGAGAGAGAGAAAAAAAGTGGTAAGTGGTTTTGGGTAACAGCCAGGAGTAATATTTTGGATGGTCACGCTCTCAGTTATTTTCAATTCTCAGAGGGATCGTTGCCAGGTCTATGATATTGGAATCTGTGGTAGGTAGCATAATATGACCACGTTTAGCATTCCAAGTTTCTTTTCACATTGTCTGCATGAATTCACACAAGAATTGGGGGACGTGCTTGCTTTACTACCCATGTCACCATAGGCGCCGGATTCGTCTCGCCTTGATACATCGGGTAGTACCGCTCTAGGGCAATATTTGTTTCTCCCAGGCATAAACTTTGATGGCAGTCAATCTTGGAGAAGGAGAGCAATCAATCATATCGATGCACGCTGGGTGTTCTCAGAACATATTTTCCTAATTGTCTGTAGTCAAGAGAGATTAATGGGTAGCGGGGACTTTCCTGATAGAAAGATAGGAAGAGAAAAATATACAACCTTTTACTTCGACAGTTTTTAAAGTACAGATTGTACGTGTCAGGTATGATATATTGTAAAATGCTACTCATGTTGTATTCATGTTTGTCATTAATGCTTCGACGTCAACGAACGCTCTATTGTTTGAGTCTTGATTCATTGACTTTATTTAGAAGTTGATCATGACCCTTTTGTGTGTAGGCTCTATTGTATAGAAGCTGATGATATATATATATATATATATATATATATATATATATATATATATATATATATATATATATATATATATTACCCCTCACAGAAGCAAAACCTGGAAGCTGATGTGGGCACAAATTTCACGTAGTGGGAGTGTGCGTTGGCGTGTGAGTGTATGTGCGTTCTTTTGGTGTTTGGTAACGGGGACACATATTAACACATAGGCCTCCTTCATTTATTTGCATATCCCCCCCCCCCACGTAAAAAAAGAAAAAGAATAAAAAAAAAACGGTTAAGCACTGATTATTTATTTGAAAGGGTGTACATGATAAAATTGTTTAACATCTACTCAAGACAACGCTTAGGCGCACTCCTTTGTTCTGTGAATAAAGGGGTGTAGGGACGAATACATGGGCTATGGGTTATCAAGAATTTGGATTTTACCTTTAGTAGAGCTATCGTCAGCTCTTCTCGTCGGTGAATCATTCCTATTCCTTTCATATAACACGATTTTGACATAGACCAAGAGTATGCGTCACGATGCAGCAACATTGTCAACGTTGACGTTCACGAGAATATATGCACAGTTCTTTTTCAATGGCAGCATGCTGCTATTTAAGGTTTACCGTGGACTTCACTGTGGCTTCCATGATTGATTGCCATATTATTTGATGGAACGGCTTGTCATGTGGAATCATGGATTCCATGGGCCAAACCTTGCCTCGTGCTCGAACCGCAAACCTGATTATAATTCACTTCAATTCAATTCAATCCAATTCAATTCAATTTAATTCAATTCATTTCAATTCAATTCAATTCAATTCAATTCAATTCTATTCTGTTCTATTCTCTTCTATTCAATACAAGTCGATTCAATTCTATTTTATTCCATATTTATTTTTCAGTTTGGGAGGGCTGTGAGACCGGGGGGGGGGGGGGTGTCAAGGTCAAGCCCCCCCCCCCCCCCCGAACGATTTTTTTTAAAGAGCCAAAAGTGTGGGTGTGTGTGTGGGGGGGGGGGGGCTGCAGCCCCCCCCCCCCCAGCCCCCCGCTTCCGCGGCCCCTGTATTCTATTCTAACATATTCTATTCTTTTCAATTCAGTCCAATTCAATTCAATTCAATTCAATTCAGTTCAACTCAATTTTATTCCATTTTTCAACAAGAACATATTTATTATACATAGCATTTACTTTAGTAACAGAGAATAAGGTAAGCAAATTTATGTGAAATAACGAGTATACAATAATTGTGAAATCTGAGAGTATCATTATACATTGCCATGGAAACTGCGATGACCAAAGTGAAGTAAACAATACGCAAAGTGCATAATGTTTATATCCGTTTACCATCATCATGTCTTATTTCTGATCTGTCCACTCTATCATTGAGGGCACAAGTCTAAACGTCAGGCATGATGTTTTACAAAAGAGCTGAAAATCAATAAGTATTAAGTATAGGTAAAGTGATTAGTACAAATTGGATTGACAGAGTACACAAGCTCTTCAAAAGAAGTATCAAAACAAGAATTACTTACTTAGATGTTAACATATATTGTAAGAAATGATAATTTATTGCGATTATTACACAATTTTCCAAATCTAAAGTACTTAGATTAAGTCATTTAAAGTGTTTGTTTGGAAGTGCTTGATATCTTTAATCTTTGAATATGGATTTTACGTCTGTGATATGTCAATGATTTTTTTTTTTTTTATATGTGTATGTTTGTGTGTGTGCGTTGGGTCCTATGTCTGTGTATTGAATATTATCCTCCTGTTTTCATTAGCATTATTTGTCTTGTACTCACCTTTTCCGCTTTGCGTATTCAATGTCTCTTGAAATAAAATTCGCATTTTCTTTTCCTGCACATATATCAAAATCATTTGATGATTTTCGTTATTTTAAAGGTATGTTATTGCGATGGTTCATAAACCAATAATGAAATAAGGTTCATTAATTAAAAAAATGAAAGATTAAGATCCTTATTTTTTTTTTTTCATTCATCGTGTTCATGGATTAATGAACCTTCAGAAAATTACCCCACGGAATAGCGAACCTTCAGAATGACGACCTGTAAGCCAAGTATTTGCCGATGCATGTTCGGGTACGATATTTTTGTCCTGGAACATAATTTCCTTTGACGGCGTTGGGAGAATGTGTTTTTTCTCATAATCACTTCTGGCGATGGCAACATTTCAAGCAAGCGGCTTTAATGAAAACATCCAGGGCGTCTCGACGAATTCAGTACCACCAACAAGACGTTAAACGTGTATGAGAAAACGTTTGACCTCTTATCTGCGGTACAGATCTGGGCAAGGACCTCGCACAACTGAGGATACAGTGTTCCAGATAAATGATGGAAGGGTTAAACAGTTGTTGATAAAATCGTCATTGTTTCGTTATTGTGCTAAGATCACGCGTCAGAGATTTACATTACTTTATTTTATTATTCAACACGTCTTGTAGAATCCTGTACGGAATATTAAAAAGAAAAAAAAAAGCGAGGTTGGACGACAAGAAAACAATAACTGTAAAAAATATTTTGAATACCAAACACTGACAATTTAAGATTCTACGTCAAATTTGCAGAAAAAAATTGATATGATGAAAAAAAGTTAATAAACAGATTTAAAAAGGTTGTGGTTACATTGATATTGTCAAATCGTCAGAACATACGTATACCATGATAACGATTAACTATCATACATAAAGGTATATGACTTTTGTGACGTTTATGACTACACCGAATGAAAAATAGAGCTTGCATCAAAATTATAAAAATATATTCCAGACAGGTGGATCTGAGGGGACGTATTGATTTTTTTAAGAATCTGTATGACGTATTCGTCTTTATGGTTTTGATAATGGACAGGAATATGTTGTCCCGATTTCATGTATTTGACGTCATTCTGACCAGATGTTGCCTTTCCTTCACTTATCAATTATTAACGGAAGGATGCCAAAACAGTACCGTGCCATTAACACCCATGAAGGTTCGACAAAGACGCCGCGGGGTTGGCGTGAATGCAGCCCAAACAACAAAACTTCCCCGCCAACTCAGCGTTGACCTTTCAAAGTCATTTGAAACGAGATCATGTCACAGAGAAGGCTCTGTGATTGTTAGGATTAGTTGCCGGTTTTATAGTCGACATTTTGTTTGTTACGTCTTTTGACGTCATCATGTAGGATGCTTGGCAGTGCGTCTTACCTCTTTGTTATGACTAAATGTTGGTATGATTGAGAACCCTTTCGCTAGGCATAGTAATAAATCACTGAACTCTTGAAGACTGGGTAGGACAAACAACCTGAATTACAGTCATGCTATGTAAATACACTTTGAAGCGATAATCGTAAATTATTGCTTTCCTTGAACGCGTCTTTTTGTTGTTGTTGGCAGCATTTCCCTCTAGTCTATTCAGATTTTGTAAAAGTTTTTTGAGTGACGTAAATTGCTCGTTAAAGCGAAAATCGTTCCACTTTTCCTTCATTAATTCTGAATATGCACATATTCTCCTGACGGCATCACGAAAAAAAAAAAAGGTAAGAAAATGAAGACATTTGAAAAAGGGAATATTACTGTCTTCGGCATTGTCAATTTGGAAGTTATTACACAACAGTTTGCGTTCAAAAGTCTTCTATGAAATATTTGCTATGATTTTTGTTGACTTTTATGATATATTAGCATTCCAACCAATCATAATTGCACTTCTCATCTTTGCATGGTTTTCTATACCCCAAACTAGTGGCAACAGAAAGAGTGTTAAGTTGTGGTTCAGCCGCGTGGCAGACTGCACTCCAAGGTAGTCTTGGCAAACCGTAATCTCTGTTGCAAACAAATCCTCCAAAACATTTTTTTTTTTTGGTCAGTTTAATTTTGTTTTTCATACCATCATGTCAAGTGACTGATACAAACATTGAACAGAGTATCTGCATACCAATTCATACGCAAATTTACCGTACATTGTTAAGTACTGGACATAATATGATAAAAAGGGAAAACGGGTACATTTCTGTTTTGCGTACATCTCTTTTTTTAAAATCAACTTTGCACTCTTTTGGCTATCATAATTAATATATACATCGTTTAATACTATTCATTTGTCATATAAATTACATGCATTCCTAATTGAAGGGAAATGTTGGAAATAAATCTTAATCAAAGACCGGTTTCATGGTTTGTTTCAACCATGGAATAGTCTGGTTCATAACACCGAAACTTCTTCAGGCATCTTTTCCATGTCCATCCACGGACTCAGTGTTTTGCGACGGCATTTAACGTTATAGACTGCGACCCCTGAAATGTAAAATTGTAGTGAATTCCTTTAAAGGGGATGGCTAGTAACTGATCAGTGGGAATCAGTGGGAATGCTGGGGATGATTGTTCCGATCCTTGTGGGATTCATTTAAGAGTACATTATATATCTATTGTTGTGTGAAAATTATTTGCTTCAGAATGGTCTCATATTCAAGTAATGTGCAGTTTAATGTTTCCAGGTTAGCACGCCTGTACAGTGACGGAGCATTAAACTGCACATTACTTGAATATGAGACCATTCTGAAGCAAATAATTTTCACTCAACAATAGATATAATAATGTACTCTTAAATGAATCCCACAAGAATTGGAACAATCATTCCCCAGCATTCCCGCTGATTCCCACTGATCAGTTACTATCCATCCCCTTTAAGTAAGTGCACATGACTTTGTTCAAATCCTGTAACTTCATCGGAGCCGTCTTGGCACTTTTTGATCCCATGTGTAGGGAGCAAATGGAACTCGTCAATCACTCGCATGCATTTGTTTGTTTTCGCTTCGGTATGTAGCAAACAGTCGTTCTCTAGAAGGCATTTAGATCGAGGAGGAAAAAATCTCTTTGGAGGAATCATGTTCTGCTCGTTGTCCTACATATTTTAGAGCTAAGGACTGGTGCGGAGATTTCAATGTCCACTGCTGTGTTTTAGTGTATTCTTTTTCTTTGTTCTTTTTTTTTTGATACTCTTGTTCCTGTGGTATAGTGTACATACAGTCATTGAGGAAGTGTGTTCATTGTGTTACACTGTGGAAACATTAAATTTGCAAGGAGAAATAGCAGACTTTGTATAGCATATTCTGTTTATGCTGTACACTCCTTCGACACGAAATGTTTCAACATCTGGTAGTTCCATGCTTTAATATATCAAAAAAGAAATCGAGGAAATCATCATTTTGTAATAGACAAATAATAAAACACAGAGCAAAATACGGGAAGCACTGGTCTCCACGAAGTCAGACGGCATACCTTTTTCTTACGGCAGCAACTGGTTTCCGAAGGAGTGATTTGAGTGGAGTCGTTGTGTACAAGGAAGGAAATAAAATCTTGCCATGAATATCCTTTCAGAGGTCCTAGAGTGTCGTTCCTTCCCACCTATTCGATACACTACTTGATTTCCCGGTGCCCAACGCCATTATTGTATCTGAAATTTATCCGCCATTTAGTTCCTTTTAGGAGCTAGTTGGTGAATTCAATCGCCACTGCAGCCGTACAGTGCAAACGATAGCCCTATTTCATTTGTGCTTTTTTTAAGGGAAGAAAATTAAATCGCACAGTCACAAAGAGTGTCATCACAAAAATCCTCGAAAAAAGAAACACTTTGCTTGAACGACTTTTATTGACCCCCTTGAGTACTGTATCTCGATTACCCGAGATTTCGGCTTTGTGCCTCTTTTCCTCTTAGTAGGCAAAATATGGAGGGGATATTTTTTCTTCCTTTCAGGATAGAATAGACGACATTGTGATGCAAAGGCCGTCACTATTGTAGCTGCAATTGTAACCGCATGCCTAATGCGCTTGCATTAATTGTAAGGCCGTTCTGCCCTAGACAATATAGGGTGCACACTATACGGACGCCGGCGCTCGTGCAAATGTGTTAACTTCGTTGGTTGCTATGATAGAACTTTATGTTACCCCAATTACAAGGAGGAAGATAATGGCTAAGAGTGCGTTTCCGCAGTGAAATGAGATAAACAGAATCCGAAAACACGGTTTCTGATGAGAATGTGAAGCAGATCGAGATTCTAATTCGAGAATCATGTGACGATTCTGGAAATCGTTACAGGCAAATATTTTGAGAGAAGTAGAAGGAGAGAGAGAAAGAGAGATGGAGTGGTAGATCTGCTTACATACTGTGTTTATCATTGAGTCAATGGGAGTAGAAAGGAGTTCTTTGATAACTTCCCAAACTCATCAATGCTCACGTTTGTGGATACCATTACAACGAAACAACCCTTCACCTGCTTGACACTTGCTGTGATAGATCAAAAGATGCAAGATGAGAAAAACAGCGTGTCATCTTCGCATTGACAAGGAAATTGACAACGTATTTTCATAAGGGACAATAGAGAGAGAGATATATATATATATAAAAAGATAGATAGATAGATAGAAGCGGATGGGAGAGAAGAGAAGGATATCTGTCTTCTTTCAGCATTCCAGTCTTTATTCAGGCGGACATCATCACTCAAAGTGAAGAGATCACGTCTGGATGGCATTACGCTGGCAAATTTTTTGCGAACTTCCCGCTCAATGCAATTTATTTCCCGGAGCTATTTACTGTGTGACAACAGTCGAGCTGTATAACATGTCCTCCAGCAATGTCCAATGGCAGTTATTACCTCCCATGATGCACAACAATACTATTTATGATGTGATCTGCTGGGATGAACAGAAAAAGAACAATTCAGAAAAATTTGACTTGAATTACGACATAATGTTACATCCTGCTTAACGATGTGGCATGTGCGTGACTACTGTTAAGGAGGTAATTTCGGGATAATTTGATATTCCCTATCGCTAGAGGAAAAAGGCAAGTGAGGACATGAAAGGAAAAAAAGAGAATCTTCGTACTATATTCGTTCTTTTTGAACATAAGGCCGGGGAAGTTCAGACGAATGTGATACTTGGAGGAAGCACAATGAAACACATTGAATTTGAATGCTCAGAGCTCCGAGTGTTTTGAAAGCGATCCGTTTGGTATACCTTCACGCACGCAGTGAGAGCTGTTTTGTCAGTTCCTAGCTACCACCTATTGTGCTCTCTACGAGGATTAAATCCAGTAAAGGGAGCAGCGCACATTTCGGTAAAAGTTTCTAAGAGACAGCCATGCGCACAGCCAGCAAACCACTCGGATAAACGGAAAAATCTGTGACAAATCGCACATTAAACCAGTGAATAGATGAGTGGATCTCTAATGTAACAAGAAATATAAAAGTTATTCTGCCTTCAAGATTTCAAGCAGAATGAGGTTGTGACTGGAAGTACTGGAAGAGGTAAGAAACGATTTCCTTTTTCATCGACAACTGATTGAAGGCTCTTCTAAGTGGCCCGATGTCTTTGTTGTTATCCGTTACACACACAACATCAGCTCCCATGAAGTTCCCACCGCTCCACATTGATACTTCCATTCATGCATTTTATGAACTTGCTGTTTACAGCGAGACATAATCATAGTGGATATTGAGATCTTGATAGACCGAAAGAGGTATTTCTTGTCATCATTATTATAGTAACAGACGGAACGAGCTCCGAGCTGCCCGCAGGATTTGTATTCATTGTTCCATATTCCACCTTTTCGTACAAATTTTACATTCCATTTGATTTCGAGAATAAGTTTAACACAAGACAGTCATTTTGAGATGTATATGAGGAAATATGAATAGAGCGTCACGTGTAGGATGTAGGTTCCATAGTAATAATATAAGCGTTCAGTGCAATGTGCAGTGGCGGAAATTGACGAAACATGGGAGAACATAGATGTCGAGAATGTAAAAAAAAAAAAATGTGTAATACACCAAGTATTACGTAATGCTCATAATTGTTAAACTTCCGGTACCAATGATAAATAAGTAACAGCCCTGCTGGAGAGAATACAGTGTCCCACAGTGTGAGAAACACAGTGTGAACACAATGTGAACACAATGTGAACACATTGTGAACACAGTGTGAAATCTCATCACACTATTAAATTACAGCGTTTTAACAGTGTGAACACATCGTGAATCATAAATTCACAGAGTTACACAGAACGTTACCATGTGAACACTACTCTGTGAAAACCAAACCACATTGTGAAATCATCTCCACACTGTTAAATTCGAGAGTTTTCATATAGTCGACTATGTGACCACACTGTGAACACACTGTGGGACACTGTGTTCTTTCCAGTAGGGAATGTAGTCAACCAAATGATGTCAACAGAGAGAGGTTTATGGTAAGGGAACTAAACGTACAGTTTTACGAAATTAGTTTTTAGTTTTGCTTAAAGAAACTTAGAGATTTCAGAACTTAGATTTCAGGAAATAAGAGCAACCATTGTTAAAGAAAACAAACACCAAGCCATTCTTGAATGAAACACGTACAGTGTATTTAGAAGAGAAATGATGATATTCTATACTGTAAAGAAAATAAATTTCACGAAAGCTACGGACGGTGCTATTATATTTACATTGCTATTTTGTGTTAGAGATCATGAGAACACTGTAAAACA